>NC_090923.1:1259231951-1259535451 GCF_040938575.1 Ambystoma mexicanum | reverse complement strand
AGCACCAGAGGGTGTCCGATTGAGCCCTGTAAGCAACAGATGTTGGACCGTCCTTTAAAAGATTCTGAGGCTGATTTCAATTTTAACTTTGCTGCTGATTTAAGGATTGCTCAACCTTGACCCACGTCTAGTTTGTTTGGATAAGCCCTGGAATTCCTTTACAGCTTGTACTGGTGGGAGATGATGTGAGTTTATCAACTGCAACGGGATATGAGGCTTGTGTGCCACAAAAAGCAGGTCTAGTATTTTTTATAAGAAAGCCACTTTAAGAAGGGAACTTTGGACAACCCTACCGAGAGCAAAAGTATTACACAGGAGGTAAGGGGGTCAGTGGGTCAACTGATACAATAAACTGACTCACAGTCAAATGTGCTAAATCCAAACACTACCAGTTCCGACATGTTCCAGGCTTTCTGTTTCATTTTTTAACAGATCCATTCCTATGTACCCCTGTGCTTTCAACAGATTTTTCGTTGTAAGGGAGGGACATACAGTAGGCCGTAAAACATTCCTGGGCAGGAAAGACTCTATGTAAAAGCAAGAGTAGCAGACAGCTTAAAAGAATCATCAGCAGAACCCTCTACACCTTCCCCAAAAAATATAAAATTATTTCTCTGCATGTATGTGCGTTGAACAGCGCAAGTAATTTGGTTAATGTCAGTGGATAAATGTCACTTTCCCATAGCGCAGGACAACATCACTTGTACAGGCCCCTTCTGCAAAGGCATTACCGCTGTAGAAAGCAGTGAAAAAGTGAGGCAGTGCAGTCACCCCTGACCCTTCACTGCCCTGATCGGCCACGATCGGCCAAGGACCTCTCTATAAGAGCTGAGGGTGGAATTTTTCTGGACCTCGGTAACTTAGGGAGACATGGCTAAATGGATCCTCAATCAACGGCCCAGCCTTTGCTCTGTGGCCTGTCCGAATATGTCTGTTCTCCAAATTACCTGCCACTGCCCAGGTGTCAGCTTGTGAGATGGAATGACCTCCCAGGAAGCATACTGGCAGATGATTTGCATAGGCACACCCCCTCTCCCTCTCTCTTAGCCCTGCTTACTCCACAGTAGCAAGTATCTGGGGAAAATATAGTGGTCGAGGTGGGGTAGCAGTAACTAGCAACTATGAGAAAGTAAATCTGGGGCACTTGGCGACCTGTGGGAAACAACTGCAGAGCTCAGTGCCCAGAACTTTGTGGCACAGGGAGGAGGTCTGTGGTATTTCAGTAACTTGGAGACATGCAACCTGGTCGGGAGTGCTTCAGGGCTCCTTCCTTGCATGTTCCAAGCAACTCAACAAAGCATCAACAGGCTGAGATACCAGCCACAGAGCCCCTTTCCACTTGATTAAAAGCCTAAAATCTTTTCCATGCCAACACATAGCCCCCGAATACCATATTTTCTTTGTTTTCTCTCTCTCTGTCTCTCTCTCCTCCCTCCCTCCCTCCCTCCTTTCCACCACCCACAACCCCCCTCCCTCTCCCTCGTCCTCTCCCTACCATTACTTTTAAGTTTCCCTGCACTGCAGCACATTGCGACAATGGTAATTCACAATGGGACTGTTTGAAAGTTACAGAAATCAAAAAAGAATCAACCAACTAAAAGCAGCCAAATCCGGAGTACACTGCTCAGCCACAATTAAAGATTAAGGCCTAGAAGCAAGTAAAGCTGTAGTTCAGAGCGATGTTTGCAAATAGCACCTTAAAGCAGTTTACGCTGGAGTGCACAACAAGGGGGAAAAGTGATAATACCGAGTTTGGTAGAATGGGATAAAAAAACAAAAGCAGCGTGCCACTTCTAAAAGTACAAGTCAAGAAATTGAAGGTGGTGGGGCTGTTCATTCAGTCAATAGGACTCACAAGTAAACGGCTCCCGAGGCATTAGTGTTGAATTTGGCACAAAATGTATTGTGTTGTCGTGTAATATGTATGAACATACAATTTCAATCTTCATTAAAAAAGATATATTAAAAAATAAAGACTTATCGGCCGCCAGGGGGCGCACGGATGCAGAACTCCTCCGTGTGAGCTCCGCTCCCCTAACCCCCAAAAGTGCCTTGAGCCCCCACTTTTGGCCCCCCCACCCGAGCAACAACGACGGACGGAGCCCCCTGGACCTGGCCCCCGACTTCTGGGCGAAACTCCGACGAAAATCGGAGCGATTTCTCCTGCGAAATCGCCCCGACAAGAGCCGCCCCCTTCGGGCCTCCTACGCAGCACTTCCTCGGGCGCCGAAGTTGCGCGAACTCGCGTACGGCCTACTCGGCCTCCCGCACTCCGAAGCATCACCTCAGTCGACCGCTGCCCCCCCTCCAGATCGCAGGAGAGCTTTCGGGAACCTCGCGGACCGGCTATCGCCAGGTCGGGTGAGTGTCTCCCGCCCGCACTACACGCGCGCTTTCCAGGGCCCCCCGGAGGGCTCCCCCTTTTCTGAGTACAGAGACTGCCGGCAACGCCACCCCACCCCGTCAACGGAGGGGCATCCCGGACCTGCAGGACGCGAAATCTCTTACCACCCCCCATCCAGCAGAGAATCGTCCCCCCCGCGCTGCAGAGCTTGGCGCGGAACTCCCTCACCAGCCAGGCAACACTTCGGACGGGGCCCCGCACCTACAAGCCTGACCCGGGCCTCTCCTAGCCCCTGAAAGTTCACAGGCACAATCCAGACAGACTCCAAAGGCCACACCGGCGCAGGACAGTGGAACCCGAGTGGCTGAGGATATTGAACCAGAGGCCACCACCGGAGACCAACAGTACGAACAGAGGGTAGAGCCCCGGATCCCAGGGCGTGTGCCTCCTCCCGTCTCCCACCCCCGCTCCCTGGGACACCCGAGTCACGCTCCCGTCCCTCACGCCGACAAGCAATCGGGCCCTGGTGCTGAGGGAAAGGCCCCCATCATAGGGGCGTGTGCCTCCTCGCACCCACACACCGTATGAGCACCCGCAGCAAACTCGCCAGGTTTGCATACATCTCCCCAGATCTGGACCCCGATAACGATGGAACAATGGCGACTGAGCACCCCGAGGCGGGTACGGCGGCCACCAAAGGGGACATAGCCGCCCTCCTAAATGAGATCAGAAACATGGGCGCAAACTTAGGAGACAAGCTCGATAGAATGACCCAGCGGGTCGATAACATAGAACAGAGGCTTGAGGGGGTCGAAAACAACCAGGCCTCGACTGATGTAATGGAAACCCAACTGAACCTCAGAATGAGCAACATAGAGAGAAGAGAAGAAGACATCCGACTGAAAATTGACGATTTAGAGAACAGGGAGCGCCGTAATAACCTCCGCTTTTGTGGGATCCCGGAGCGCGAGGGTGAGACGGAATCAGATCTTAGACACACCATAAATGATATCATTAGGATACTAGTTGCCGATGAGAATGTGGACGAGCCCGCAATTGAGCGGGTACACAGAGCCGGTGGCCCAACAGGGGGCCCGAGATCCGTCCTTGCCAAGTTCCATAGATACCAAGACAGAACAAAGATTCTCACGAAGGCTCGATCCGCGGACTCCCTCACCCTCAGCGGGGCCAAGATAACTATCTTTCAAGATCTTTCCTCGCTCACGCTGGCTCTACGACGTCTCTGTAGCCCCCTCACGAAGTGGCTCACGGACCGAGGCACGAGGTACAGGTGGGGATACCCCTTCTCCCTCAACTTTGAGCACGAGGGCAGACGAATAGCGCTCCGATCCGAAGACGACATTCGGAACTGCATTGCGGAGCTCCTGGACCCGGACCCGCGGGAGGAAACACAGAACGACTCGGCACGGGATGGAGAGAGAAGGAGACCCCAGGGCCCGAAGCGGAATAAAGTCAGGGGAGCAAGAAAATATAGACGTCCCAATGACTCCCCGGACGTAAATGGATGAGACGGCACCCACCCGTCACTTGCCCTGAAGAATCTTACTCGGAACCCATGGGCCAGGGAGTTGGTACTCAGTGGTGGGTCGACGTCATGGGCCCGCTGGACACCCTATATTGTGCACTTTCTACTGTCATTTCTGAAGATCGACCAGCGAATGACGTCCATTGTACCCACACGTATCGTTGAATTTTCTTTTCTTTCTCTATTGTATACTTAAGATAACTGTTCTTGTTGCTTGTTATCCTGTGATTGATGTTCAGCAATCAAATGGGGGGGGAGGGGGGCTCAGAACTATGATACGCTACCATGGGGGGAGGGGGTTGCGAGGCTATAACCCTCACAGGCGGTCCGCCGAAAGACCGGCTGAGTGCGTCTGGTCCAACGCGGACGCCATCCACTTCGAGACTCAGTTTCACATGGGGTTGAAAGATGTAGTACTTAGATTGGAACCGAGAACACTGGGTATGATGAACAATACCCGAAAGGAGGGGGAGGGGGGTGGGTTGATCGCAAATTCGATGCCTCGTGAGGCACGAACCATTTATCGATGTACTTCCACTGTGGCAACTAACTTCCGAAGACGACGCGACACACACGATGAACACGCTACTTGCAACAATGACCACAAAAAGTAACGTAGCAGGTGACAGGTACGGCACCCTTAAAATCGGCACTCTCAACGTCAAGGGCCTCAACTCCCCCACCAAGAGGTCTCTTGTATCGCGGGAATTCAAGAGGGCAGGCTTGGACGTCCTCTTTCTACAAGAGACTCGATACTCCAGAGGAGAAGAACGGAGAGTGTTACATCCCAAACTAGGCTCCGAACACTGGGGTTCTGGCCCCCTAAAAAAGGCAGGGGTGGGCATCCTGATCAACAAGGCCTTACAATTCGAGCTCATGAGATCCTGGTCTGACTTGAGCGGAAGATCTATGGTCCTGGTGGGCAATATACAAGGCACCGCTGTCACGCTCGCATCCATCTACGCACCAAACACCGGCCAATCCCGGTTTCTTCATCAAACGATCCCTAAGGTTATGACTGAGGCACAAGGCGAAGTAATCCTGGGTGGGGATCTCAATACGTGGATGGATCCGGAACTCGACAGACAAGCTGGCGACCCCCTTGCAAACACTCCAGTCATCGGCGCACACTCGAGGGCGGCAGATTTGATGGAGGTATACAACTTAACAGATGCCTGGAGACACCGGAACCCGTCACGCGCAGGCTACACCTTCTATTCGACCCCACACGCCACGTACTCCAGGATTGACTATATATATCTAACGCCTGCGCTCACAACGGCAATGACAGACACCGATATATCTCCGGTCACCTGGTCGGATCACGATATGGTGACGGTCACACTGGATCAGATGGCCCTCCCCCGGAGGTCGGTCAAATGGCGCTGCAATGAATCGCTTTTCAGAGACTTGGCTTTTCGAGAACAACTCGAACAGGACATCACCCACTATTTTGAGGAAAATAACACAGGTGACATCTCCACGAACACAGTCTGGGAGGCGGGCAAAGCCACCTGGAGAGGGGTGCTCATCAGAGAAGGTGCGGCCAAAAAAAGGGAACGACAACTGATAGAGAATAGGTTACGGACTGAAATCACCCAACTGGATCAACTGGCACAAACCGCGACTACGGAGAGGCTACACAAGATAGAACAAGCCAATGCCAAAAGGGAGGAACTGCGCCAACTCGAAACTGGAGCCATTGAGCATCGACTCCGATGTCTAAAGCAGAGGCACTATGAACACGGTAATAAGGCGGGGGCACTACTCGCTACCAGACTCCGAGGCCAGCGTCGCGAGAGGTGGGTGCCCGCTATACAAGAAGAAGAACCACCCAGAGTCCGCTGCCCCCCCAATATCCCCGAAGCCTTTGCCACGTTCTATGAGAAGCTCTACACCTCACAAGATGCCCCCGGCCTGGAGGCAATTACGGAATACCTATCGGCGGTTAACATGCCTTCTCTCCCAGCCGATATTGCACAGGCATTGGACTCCCCCATTACAGCAGAGGAAGTTGAAGACGCTATTAAAAGACTCCCGACAGGAAAAGCCCCTGGGAATGACGGTTACACGGCAGGATTTTATAAGACCTTTCAAAGTACCCTCCTCCCCTTCATGGTTGAACTCTTTAATAACATCCTTCATTCTGGAGTAGCCCCCGCGTCCTTCTCAGAGGCCCTGATAGCAGTAATCCCCAAAGAAGGAAAGGACCCGAGGCATTGTGCCTCATATCGTCCGATATCACTGCTAAACATCGACGCCAAAATATACACAAGAATCCTCACAGCCCGTCTAGAGACGCATATGCCCTCGATGATCCACAACGACCAAGTCGGCTTTATCAAGGGTCGACAAGGCGCTGACTCCACTCGTAAGACCCTCCATCTAATACATGAATCAAGAACATCTCCGGACATGCCAACATTGCTCTCAATCGACGCGGAAAAAGCATTTGACAGGGTCGAGTGGCACTTCTTGGAAGCCACGCTGAAGCATATAGGCCTCGGACCAGTCCTCCGTCGAGCGATCAAAGCGGTCTACTCGACCCCGAAAGCCTCAGTGATGGTGAACTCCCAATTTTCGCGCTGGTTCCCACTAACCAGAGGAACGAGACAAGGATGCCCCCTCTCGGCGATACTCTTTGCGCTGTCCCTAGAACCACTAGCCAGAGCTCTCCGGGCGGACTCTGCTGTGGAAGGTATCCGAGTGAACGGAAGGGAATACAAGTTGGCCCTGTATGCGGATGACATCCTGCTGCATGTACTCAACCCCCTGTCGTCAGTCCCGAGGGCGATCCAGCTCATCGAAGAATACGGAACACTATCTGGTTTCAAAATCAATAGGTCTAAGTCCATCCTCTTCCCGCTTAACGTACCCTCCCCTGAACAACAAAGGGAGTTGGCACACCTCGGCCTGACCATACAGGAATCAACGCTGCGCTATCTGGGGATCAATATAACAAGAGATCTTACGCAGCTCTACGAGGCGAACTTCCCCCAGCTCCTAGCTGCCCTAAAGACTGACCTACTGAAATGGAAGCCGCTCACAATCTCCTGGATGGGACGCTTGAACGCTATCAAGATGGTAAGCCTCCCACGCTTTCTGTATCCGTTTCAGGCCCTTCCAGTCACGATCCCAGAACACTTCTTCAGACAGGTTAAGAAAACCATACTCGACTTCCTCTGGGATGGCAGAAAACCACGAATAGCGTACGATGTCCTGATACTACCGAAGGAGCTCGGAGGCGTAGGTCTTCCAGATATAGAAATATATTATCAGGCAACACAATTGAGGATCCTGGTCCCACACCTAAGAGACAGGAAGGACCTCCAGTGGGTCCAGCTGGACAATGACTTTCTCCGCAATGTCACCCTCGCAGAATGGCTATGGGTCCCCAGGAACAAGCTCGTAAAACCATTACGTGAACACCCGATACTGGGCGCCATGTGGAACATCTGGAAGAAGGGTAAGGCTATGACAGGAGTTACAACATGGCCCTCACCCCTGAGCCACCTCTGGTCACCTGGCATCCGTGAGAAGATCCCTGAACACGCCAGGTATCAAGCCTGGTTTGACGCAGGCCTAGAAAGAGTCGGTCAGCTGTGGAGGAAAGAGAAATTCATACCAATTTCGGATCTGGAAGACGCCCTCCAAATTCACCCGATCCCGATCTTCCTGTACCTACGGCTGAAAGGGGTGCTGTCAAGGGAGGAATGTAAAGCCACCACGCGCAGAGACCTAACGCCCTTCGAAATAATCTTAGACACGACCACTGCGACCAAAGGGTGGATATCCAGGATGTATCGAGCTCTGATCACCAAAGACCATTCCCCGATCCTCCGCCTCAAAGGAAGGTGGGAAAAAGATTTCGGCAGAGAGTTCGACCAACAGGCCTGGGACAGGATATGCCACACGCCCGCCAGAGTGTCTATTGCTACTCAATACAAACTGCACGCTGTAAAGCTACTCCACCGTTGGCAGTATGATCCGCTTCGGCTTTCAAAGATGTTCCAAACCTCCGATCCCAGATGCTGGCGCCATTGCGGAGCGAAAGCAGACTATTGGCACATGTGGTGGGGGTGCCCTAAAGTGCGCATTTACTGGCAGGAGGTTCTAGGGTGGATCAAGCGACTAGATGGCATAGACAGAGAACCCTCCCCCCTACTCACGTTGTTCGGTCTTGAGGAGGACGATGACGAATTGATCCATGTGAAAGGTCTGGTATCCCCCCTCCTTCTAGCGGCTAGGGCGGCCCTAGTTATAAAATGGAAATCCCCACGGCTGCCAAACGAGACAGATTGGCTGAAAGTTGCCACCAATATCTACACAATGGAGAAGATAACGGCGGCCCTGCACGACAAGGCCGTGAAACACGAAGAAGCGTGGGGTGACTTCGCAAGCCATTACATGTCAAGACCGAACGCCCACCCAACACCTAGCCAATAAATGCATTCACCAACTGCCTTCCACGATGTATGAAAAATGAGATCCTTATCGTCCAGAGGTCCGTGCCTGTCACACATCCGATCATGCTACCAACGATTCATGATTCACAAAGACAACGACTATCAGATGTTGCCGCGTCGCAAGTTTCTTCAGACTATAGCAGCCATCACGCCACGGAAGTGTTATGAGCAACAAAAGGGGAGGGAGGGAGGGAGGGAAGGAAGGGGAGTTACATAGTTCACTCGTCCGGAGTGGACACACGCTTGACTGTATTGTCTTTGTAGTTACGCTATTTGAATCTGAGCTGGGAGAAGATGCAGTAGCGATATATGGTTCCTATGTATGTTTGAATTTGCTTCTTGCTCATGATTCACCTTTGCTGTTTAAAACCAATAAAGTTAAATTTAAAAAAAAAAAAAATAAAGACTTGCAGATTAAGAAAGTTTCTGTCCTGTCGTGTGCCAAAAATAGTGAATGCTTTACGAATGTGCGTGTCATCCTTTGAAGCAGGGGCCAATTCAATTTTCCCATTTTCATTCCAATATTAGTACATGTTTTGCTGAGGTACATAGGAAGTTAAGTTCAGTTAAGAAATGAAACAAAAAGCCTGGAAACATGTTGAAACAGGTAGGATTTGGACTTACAATAAACTGATTCACAGTCAGATGTGCTATCCCTTGACCCACTGACCCCCCTACCTTTTGTGTAATCCTTTCGCTCTCAGCAGGGTTGTCCAAAGTTCCCTACTTAAAGAGACTTTCTTATAAAAATGATCCTAGACCTGTTTTTTATGGCCCACATGCCTCATATCCTGTTGCTCTTGATAAACTCACATCATCTCCCACCAATACAAGCTGTAAAAGATGTCAAGGGCATAGCCAAGGAAACTAGACATGGGCTGAAGGTTGAGCAATCCTTAAATCAGCAGCAAAAATAACATTGAAATCAGCCTCAGAATCTCTTAAAGGATGGGCCAACACTGGTTGCTTGCAGGGCGCAATCGGGCAGCCTCTGGTGCTGACGCCTTAAGGCAAGCGCAAAGGGAGAGCCAACCAAACCATTGATTAGGACCTCTGGACTTTCTGCTCTTTGACATAAGGACATTTGTTATGGCAAACATTTGACCAAACCCCATTTAGATGTCGGATGTTATGGGATTAAGCGGCAAACAGCAATTCATCAGCATTCTTTGCTGCTGTATTGATCTGGTCCTAAAGGGTTTGGTTTAATGCCAATTATATTTAAAGATAAAAAGATTCATGCTCAAGGGTGCTTGCAAATCGACACCCCCTCCCCATCACGATGGCTGTGTGATGCAAGCGTAAGAGCATCACAGAAGACCCATAGACATGAGAAACACTCTGTACCTCTGAGTGTATGTGGGCCCATGGCTGGATCAAGGACAAGGCAAGAACAGGAGATGGCTTAAGGTGTCAGCACCCAGGCTGCCCCATTGCGCGCTGCCAGCAACAGATATTGGACCATCCTTTAAGAGATTCTGAGGCTGATTTCAATGTTAACTTTGCTGCTGATTAAAGGATTGCTCAACCTTCGAACCGCGTCTAGTTTGCTTGGCTTAGCCCTGAAAATCTTTTACAGCTTATATTGGTGAGAGATGATGTGAGTTTATCGAGAGCAACGGGATATGAGGCATGTGTGCCACAGAATGCAGGTCTAGGATCTTTTATATGAAATCCACTTTGGAAAACCCTACTGAGAAAAAAAGGATTACACAAAAGGAAAGGGGGTCAGTGGGTCAAGGGATAGCACATCTAACTGTTAGTTAATTGTAAGTCCAAATCCTACCCGTTTCCACATTTTTCCAGGCTTTTTGTTTCATTTCTTAACAGATCCATTCCTATGTACCTCTGTGCTTTCAACAGAGTTTTCATTGTAATGGAGGGACATACAGTATGACTTAAACATGCCTGGGCAGGGAAGACTATGTAAAAGCAAGAGTAGCAGACAGCTTAATAAATCATCAGCAGGACCCTCTAGACCTTCCCCAAAAAAACATAACATGATTTCTATGCATGTATGTGCATTGAATAGCGCAAGTAATTTGGTTAATGTCAGTGGATAAATGTCACTTTCCCATAGCGCAGGACAACATCACTTGTACAGGCCCCTTCTGCAAAGGCATTACCGCTGTAGAAAGCAGTGAAAAAGTGAGGCAGTGTGCAATCACCCCTGACCCTTCACTGCCCTGATCGGCCACGATCGGCCAAGGACCTCTCTATGAGAGCTGAGGGTGGAATTTTCTGGACCTCGGTAACTTACGGAGACATGGCTAGAGGGATCCTCAATCAATGGCTCAGCCTTTGCTTTGTGGCCTGTCCGTATATGTCTGTTCTCCAAATTACCTGCCACTGCCCAGGTGTCAGCTGGTGAGATGGAATGACCTCCCAGGAAGCATACTGGCAGATGATTTGCATAGGCACACCGCCTCTCCCTCTCTCTTAGCCCTGCTTACTCCACAGTAGCAAGTATCTGGGGAAAATATAGTGGTCGAGGTGGGGTAGCAGTAACTAGCAACTATGAGAAAGTAAATCTGGGGCACTTGGCGACCTGTGGGAAACAACTGCAGAGCTCAGTGCCCAGAACTTTGTGGCACAGGGAGGAGGTCTGTGGGATTTCAGTAACTTGGAGACATGCAACCTGGTCGGGAGTGCTTCAGGTCTCCTTCCTTGCATGTTCCAAGCAACTCAACAAAGATCCAACAGGCTGAGATACCAGCCACAGAGCCCCTTTCCCCTTGATTAAAAGCCTAAAATCTTTTCCATGCAAATACATAGCCACCAAATACCATATTTTCTTTGTTTTCTCTCTCTCTGTCTCTCTCCTCCCTCCCTCCTTCCCTACCTCCCTCCCTCCCTCACTCACTCACTCACTCCTTCCCACCCTCCCGCCCTCTCTCTTCCCCCCTCTCCCTCTCCCTCAATCCTCCCATTAATTTTAAGTTTTCATGCACTGCAGCACATTGTGACAATGGTATTTCACAATGGGACTGTTTGAAAGTTACAGAAATCAAAAAAGAAATCAACCAACTATAAGCAGCCACGTCCGGAGTACACTGCTCAGCTCCAATTAAAGATTAAGGCCCAGAAGCAAGTAAAGCTGTAGTTCAGAGCGATCTTTGCAAATATCACCTCAAAGCAGTTTACGCTGGAGTGCAGAACAAGGGGGAAAGTGATAATACTGAGTTTGGTAGAATGGGATAAAAAAAACAAAAGAAGCATGCCACTTCTAAAAGTACAAGTCAAGAAATTCAAGGGGACGTGGCTGTTCATTCAGTCAAGAGGATTCACAAGTAAAAGGCTCCTGAGGCATTAGTGTTGAATTTGGCGCAAAATGTATTGTGTTGTCGTGTAATATGAATGAACATACAATTTCAATCTTCATTAAAAAAAGATCTATTAAAAAATAAAGACTTGCAAATTAAGAAAGTTTCTGTCCTGTCATGTGCCAAAAATAGTGAATGCTTTACGAATGTGCGTGTCATCCTTTAGAGCAGGGGCCAATTTAATTTTCCCATTATCATTCCAATATTAGTACATGTGTTGCAGAAGCAAGCGCAAAGGGAGAGTCAATCAAACCATTCATTAGGATCTCAGGTCAAAGGTTTGCCATTCCAAATGTCCTTATGTCAGAGGGCAGAAAGTCCAAACACCATTTAGATATCGGGTGGTATGAAATGAAGAGGCAAACAACAATGAATAAGCATTCGTTGCTGCTGTATTGATCTGGTCCTTAAGGGTTTTAGTTTAATGCCAATTATATTTAAAGATAGAAAGATTAATGCTCCAGGGTGCTTGCAAAATGACACCCCCTCCCCATCACAATGGCTGGGTGATGCAAGCCTGAGAGCATCACAATAGACCCATAGACATGAGAAAAACTCTGTACCTCTGAGTGTATGTGGGCCCATGGCTGTATCAAGGACAAGGCAAGAACAGGAGGTGGGTAAGGCGTCAGCACCAGAGGGTGTCCGATTGAGCCCTGTAAGCAACAGATGTTGGACCGTCCTTTAAAAGATTCTGAGGCTGATTTCAATTTTAACTTTGCTGCTGATTTAAGGATTGCTCAACCTTGACCCACGTCTAGTTTGTTTGGATAAGCCCTGGAATTCCTTTACAGCTTGTACTGGTGGGAGATGATGTGAGTTTATCAACTGCAACGGGATATGAGGCTTGTGTGCCACAAAAAGCAGGTCTAGTATTTTTTATAAGAAAGCCACTTTAAGAAGGGAACTTTGGACAACCCTACCGAGAGCAAAAGTATTACACAGGAGGTAAGGGGGTCAGTGGGTCAACTGATACAATAAACTGACTCACAGTCAAATGTGCTAAATCCAAACACTACCAGTTCCGACATGTTCCAGGCTTTCTGTTTCATTTTTTAACAGATCCATTCCTATGTACCCCTGTGCTTTCAACAGATTTTTCATTGTAAGGGAGGGACATACAGTAGGCCGTAAAACATTCCTGGGCAGGAAAGACTCTATGTAAAAGCAAGAGTAGCAGACAGCTTAAAAGAATCATCAGCAGAACCCTCTACACCTTCCCCAAAAAATATAAAATTATTTCTCTGCATGTATGTGCGTTGAACAGCGCAAGTAATTTGGTTAATGTCAGTGGATAAATGTCACTTTCCCATAGCGCAGGACAACATCACTTGTACAGGCCCCTTCTGCAAAGGCATTACCGCTGTAGAAAGCAGTGAAAAAGTGAGGCAGTGTGCAGTCACCCCTGACCCTTCACTGCCCTGATCGGCCACGATCGGCCAAAGACCTCTCTATAAGATCTGAGGGTGGAATTTTTCTGGACCTCGGTAACTTAGGGAGACATGGCTAAATGGATCCTCAATCAACGGCCCAGCCTTTGCTCTGTGGCCTGTCCGAATATGTCTGTTCTCCAAATTACCTGCCACTGCCCAGGTGTCAGCTTGTAAGATGGAATGACCTCCCAGGAAGCATACTGGCAGATGATTTGCACAGGCACACCCCCTCTCCCTCTCTCTTAGCCCTGCTTACTCCACAGTAGCAAGTATCTGGGGAAAATATAGTGGTCGAGGTGGGGTAGCAGTAACTAGCAACTATGAGAAAGTAAATCTGGGGCACTTGGCGACCTGTGGGAAACAACTGCAGAGCTCAGTGCCCAGAACTTTGTGGCACAGGGAGGAGGTCTGTGGGATTTCAGTAACTTGGAGACATGCAACCTGGTCGGGAGTGCTTCAGGTCTCCTTCCTTGCATGTTCCAAGCAACTCAACAAAGCATCAACAGGCTGAGATACCAGGCACAGAGCCCTTTTCCACTTGATTAAAAGCCTAAAATCTTTTCCATGCAAACACATAGGCCCCGAATACCATATTTTCTTTGTTTTCTCTCTCCTCCCTCCCTCCCTCCCTCCCTCCCTCCCTCCCTCCCTCCTTTCCACCACCCACAACCCCCCTCCCTCTCCCTCGTCCTCTCCCTACCATTACTTTTAAGTTTCCCTGCACTGCAGCACATTGCGACAATGGTAATTCACAATGGGACTGTTTGAAAGTTACAGAAATCAAAAAAGAATCAACCAACTAAAAGCAGCCAAATCCGGAGTACACTGCTCAGCCACAATTAAAGATTAAGGCCTAGAAGCAAGTAAAGCTGTAGTTCAGAGCGATGTTTGCAAATAGCACCTTAAAGCAGTTTACGCTGGAGTGCACAACAAGGGGGAAAAGTGATAATACCGAGTTTGGTAGAATGGGATAAAAAAACAAAAGCAGCGTGCCACTTCTAAAAGTACAAGTCAAGAAATTGAAGGTGGTGGGGCTGTTCATTCAGTCAATAGGACTTACAAGTAAACGGCTCCCGAGGCATTATTGTTGAATTTGGCGCAAAATGTATTGTGTTGTCGTGTAATATGTATGAACATACAATTTCAATCTTCATTAAAAAAGATGTATTAAAAAATAAAGACTTGCAGATTAAGAAAGTTTCTGTCCTGTCGTGTGCCAAAAATAGTGAATGCTTTACGAATGTGCGTGTCATCCTTTGAAGCAGGGGCCAATTCAATTTTCCCATTTTCATTCCAATATTAGTACATGTTTTGCTGAGGTACATAGGAAGTTAAGTTCAGTTAAGAAATGAAACAAAAAGCCTGGAAACATTTTAAAATAGGTAGGATTTGGACTTACAATAAACTGATTCACAGTCAGATGTGCTATCCCTTGACCCACTGACCCCCCTACCTTTTGTGTAATCCTTTCGCTCTCAGCAGGGTTGTCCAAAGTTCCCTACTTAAAGAGACTTTCTTATAAAAATGATCCTAGACCTGTTTTTTATGGCCCACATGCCTCATATCCCGTTGCTCTTGATAAACTCACATCAAGTTAAGAAATGAAACAAAAAGCCTGGAAACATTTTAAAATAGGTAGGATTTGGACTTACAATAAACTGATTCACAGTCAGATGTGCTATCCCTTGACCCACTGACCCCCCTACCTTTTGTGTAATCCTTTCGCTCTCAGCAGGGTTGTCCAAAGTTCCCTACTTAAAGAGACTTTCTTATAAAAATGATCCTAGACCTGTTTTTTATGGCCCACATGCCTCATATCCCGTTGCTCTTGATAAACTCACATCATCTCCCACCAATACAAGCTGTAAAAGATGTCAAGGGCATAGCCAAGGAAACTAGACGTGGGCTGAAGGTTGAGCAATCCTTAAATCAGCAGCAAAAATAACATTGAAATCAGCCTCAGAATATCTTAAAGGATGGGCCAACACTGGTTGCTTGCAGGGCGCAATCGGGCAGCCTCTGGTGCTGACGCCTTAAGGCAAGCGCAAAGGGAGAGCCAACCAAACCATTGATTAGGACCTCCGGACTTTCTGCTCTTTGACATAAGGACATTTGTTATGGCAAACATTTGACCAAACCCCATTTAGATGTCGGATGTTATGGGATTAAGCGGCAAACAGCAATTCATCAGCATTCTTTGCTGCTGTATTGATCTGGTCCTAAAGGGTTTGGTTTAATGCCAATTATATTTAAAGATAAAAAGATTCATGCTCAAGGGTGCTTGCAAATCGACACCCCCTCCCCATCACGATGGCTGTGTGATGCAAGCGTAAGAGCATCACAGAAGACCCATAGACATGAGAAACACTCTGTACCTCTGAGTGTATGTGGGCCCATGGCTGGATCAAGGACAAGGCAAGAACAGGAGATGGCTTAAGGTGTCAGCACCCAGGCTGCCCCATTGCGCGCTGCCAGCAACAGATATTGGACCATCCTTTAAGAGATTCTGAGGCTGATTTCAATGTTAACTTTGCTGCTGATTAAAGGATTGCTCAACCTTCGACCCGCGTCTAGTTTGCTTGGCTAAGCCCTGAAAATCTTTTACAGCTTATATTGGTGAGAGATGATGTGAGTTTATCAAGAGCAACGGGATATGAGGCAAGTGTGCCACAGAATGCAGGTCTAGGATCTTTTATATGAAATCCACTTTGGAAAACCCTACTGAGAAAAAAAGGATTACACAAAAGGAAAGGGGGTCAGTGGGTCAAGGGATAGCACATCTAACTGTTAGTTAATTGTAAGTCCAAATCCTACCCGTTTCCACATTTTTCCAGGCTTTTTGTTTCATTTCTTAACAGATCCATTCCTATGTACCTCTGTGCTTTCAACAGAGTTTTCATTGTAATGGAGGGACATACAGTATGACTTAAACATGCCTGGGCAGGGAAGACTATGTAAAAGCAAGAGTAGCAGACAGCTTAATAAATCATCAGCAGGACCCTCTAGACCTTCCCCAAAAAAACATAACATGATTTCTATGCATGTATGTGCATTGAACAGCGCAAGTAATTTGGTTAATGTCAGTGGATAAATGTCACTTTCCCATAGCGCAGGACAACATCACTTGTACAGGCCCCTTCTGCAAAGGCATTACCGCTGTAGAAAGCAGTGAAAAAGTGAGGCAGTGTGCAGTCACCCCTGACCCTTCACTGCCCTGATCGGCCACGATCGGCCAAGGACCTCTCTATGAGAGCTGAGGGTGGAATTTTCTGGACCTCGGTAACTTACGGAGACATGGCTAGAGGGATCCTCAATCAATGGCTCAGCCTTTGCTTTGTGGCCTGTCCGTATATGTCTGTTCTCCAAATTACCTGCCACTGCCCAGGTGTCAGCTGGTGAGATGGAATGACCTCCCAGGAAGCATACTGGCAGATGATTTGCATAGGCACACCCCCTCTCCCTCTCTCTTAGCCCTGCTTACTCCACAGTAGCAAGTATCTGGGGAAAATATAGTGGTCGAGGTGGGGTAGCAGTAACTAGCAACTATGAGAAAGTAAATCTGGGGCACTTGGCGACCTGTGGGAAACAACTGCAGAGCTCAGTGCCCAGAACTTTGTGGCACAGGGAGGAGGTCTGTGGGATTTCAGTAACTTGGAGACATGCAACCTGATCGGGAGTGCTTCAGGTCTCCTTCCTTGCATGTTCCAAGCAACTCAACAAAGCATCAACAGGCTGAGATACCAGCCACAGAGCCCCTTTCCCCTTGATTAAAAGCCTAAAATCTTTTCCATGCAAATACATAGCCACCAAATACCATATTTTCTTTGTTTTCTCTCTCTCTGTCTCTCTCCTCCCTCCCTCCTTCCCTCCCTCCCTCCCTCGCCTCACTCACTCACTCCTTCCCACCCTCCCGCCCTCTCTCTTCCCCCCTCTCCCTCAATCCTCCCATTAATTTTAAGTTTTCATGCACTGCAGCACATTGTGACAATGGTATTTCACAATGGGACTGTTTGAAAGTTACAGAAATCAAAAAAGAAATCAACCAACTATAAGCAGCCACGTCCGGAGTACACTGCTCAGCTCCAATTAAAGATTAAGGCCCAGAAGCAAGTAAAGCTGTAGTTCAGAGCGATCTTTGCAAATATCACCTCAAAGCAGTTTACGCTGGAGTGCAGAACAAGGGGGAAAGTGATAATACTGAGTTTGGTAGAATGGGATAAAAAAAAACAAAAGAAGCATGCCACTTCTAAAAGTACAAGTCAAGAAATTCAAGGGGTCGTGGCTGTTCATTCAGTCAAGAGGATTCACAAGTAAAAGGCTCCTGAGGCATTAGTGTTGAATTTGGCGCAAAATGTATTGTGTTGTCGTGTAATATGAATGAACATACAATTTCAATCTTCATTAAAAAAGATCTATTAAAAAATAAAGACTTGCAAATTAAGAAAGTTTCTGTCCTGTCATGTGCCAAAAATAGTGAATGCTTTACGAATGTGCGTGTCATCCTTTAGAGCAGGGGCCAATTTAATTTTCCCATTATCATTCCAATATTAGTACATGTGTTGCAGAAGCAAGCGCAAAGGGAGAGTCAATCAAACCATTCATTAGGATCTCAGGTCAAAGGTTTGCCATTCCAAATGTCCTTATGTCAGAGGGCAGAAAGTCCAAACACCATTTAGATATCGGGTGGTATGAAATGAAGAGGCAAACAACAATGAATAAGCATTCGTTGCTGCTGTATTGATCTGGTCCTTAAGGGTTTTAGTTTAATGCCAATTATATTTAAAGATAGAAAGATTAATGCTCCAGGGTGCTTGCAAAATGACACCCCCTCCCCATCACAATGGCTGGGTGATGCAAGCCTGAGAGCATCACAATAGACCCATAGACATGAGAAAAACTCTGTACCTCTGAGTGTATGTGGGCCCATGGCTGTATCAAGGACAAGGCAAGAACAGGAGGTGGGTAAGGCGTCAGCACCAGAGGGTGTCCGATTGAGCCCTGTAAGCAACAGATGTTGGACCGTCCTTTAAAAGATTCTGAGGCTGATTTCAATTTTAACTTTGCTGCTGATTTAAGGATTGCTCAACCTTGACCCACGTCTAGTTTGTTTGGATAAGCCCTGGAATTCCTTTACAGCTTGTACTGGTGGGAGATGATGTGAGTTTATCAACTGCAACGGGATATGAGGCTTGTGTGCCACAAAAAGCAGGTCTAGTATTTTTTATAAGAAAGCCACTTTAAGAAGGGAACTTTGGACAACCCTACCGAGAGCAAAAGTATTACACAGGAGGTAAGGGGGTCAGTGGGTCAACTGATACAATAAACTGACTCACAGTCAAATGTGCTAAGTCCAAACACTACCAGTTCCGACATGTTCCAGGCTTTCTGTTTCATTTTTTAACAGATCCATTCCTATGTACCTCTGTGCTTTCAACAGATTTTTCGTTGTAAGGGAGGGACATACAGTAGGCCGTAAAACATTCCTGGGCAGGAAAGACTCTATGTAAAAGCAAGAGTAGCAGACAGCTTAAATGAATCATCAGCAGAACCCTCTACACCTTCCCCAAAAAAACATAACATGATTTCTATGCATGTATGTGCATTGAACAGCGCAAGTAATTTGGTTAATGTCAGTGGATAAATGTCACTTTCCCATAGCGCAGGACAACATCACTTGTACAGGCCCCTTCTGCAAAGGCATTACCGCTGTAGAAAGCAGTGAAAAAGTGAGGCAGTGTGCAGTCACCCCTGACCCTTCACTGCCCTGATCGGCCACGATCGGCCAAGGACCTCTCTATAAGAGCTGAGGGTGGAATTTTTCTGGACCTCGGTAACTTAGGGAGACATGGCTAAATGGATCCTCAATCAACGGCCCAGCCTTTGCTCTGTGGCCTGTCCGAATATGTCTGTTCTCCAAATTACCTGCCACTGCCCAGGTGTCAGCTTGTGAGATGGAATGACCTCCCAGGAAGCATACTGGCAGATGATTTGCATAGGCACACCCCCTCTCCCTCTCTCTTAGCCCTGCTTACTCCACAGTAGCAAGTATCTGGGGAAAATATAGTGGTCGAGGTGGGGTAGCAGTAACTAGCAACTATGAGAAAGTAAATCTGGGGCACTTGGCGACCTGTGGGAAACAACTGCAGAGCTCAGTGCCCAGAACTTTGTGGCACAGGGAGGAGGTCTGTGGTATTTCAGTAACTTGGAGACATGCAACCTGGTCGGGAGTGCTTCAGGTCTCCTTCCTTGCATGTTCCAAGCAACTCAACAAAGCATCAACAGGCTGAGATACCAGCCACAGAGCCCCTTTCCACTTGATTAAAAGCCTAAAATCTTTTCCATGCAAACACATAGACCCCGAATACCATATTTTCTTTGTTTTCTCTCTCTCTGTCTCTCTCTCCTCCCTCCCTCCCTCCCTCCTTTCCACCACCCACAACCCCCCTCCCTCTCCCTCGTCCTCTCCCTACCATTACTTTTAAGTTTCCCTGCACTGCAGCACATTGCGACAATGGTAATTCACAATGGGACTGTTTGAAAGTTACAGAAATCAAAAAAGAATCAACCAACTAAAAGCAGCCAAATCCGGAGTACACTGCTCAGCCACAATTAAAGATTAAGGCCTAGAAGCAAGTAAAGCTGTAGTTCAGAGCGATGTTTGCAAATAGCACCTTAAAGCAGTTTACGCTGGAGTGCACAACAAGGGGGAAAAGTGATAATACCGAGTTTGGTAGAATGGGATAAAAAAACAAAAGCAGCGTGCCACTTCTAAAAGTACAAGTCAAGAAATTGAAGGTGGTGGGGCTGTTCATTCAGTCAATAGGACTCACAAGTAAACGGCTCCCGAGGCATTAGTGTTGAATTTGGCACAAAATGTATTGTGTTGTCGTGTAATATGTATGAACATACAATTTCAATCTTCATTAAAAAAGATGTATTAAAAAATAAAGACTTATCGGCCGCCAGGGGGCGCACGGATGCAGAACTCCTCCGTGTGAGCTCCGCTCCCCTAACCCCCAAAAGTGCCTTGAGCCCCCACTTTTGGCCCCCCCACCCGAGCAACAACGACGGACGGAGCCCCCTGGACCTGGCCCCCGACTTCTGGGCGAAACTCCGACGAAAATCGGAGCGATTTCTCCTGCGAAATCGCCCCGACAAGAGCCGCCCCCTTCGGGCCTCCTACGCAGCACTTCCTCGGGCGCCGAAGTTGCGCGAACTCGCGTACGGCCTACTCGGCCTCCCGCACTCCGAAGCATCACCTCAGTCGACCGCTGCCCCCCCTCCAGATCGCAGGAGAGCTTTCGGGAACCTCGCGGACCGGCTATCGCCAGGTCGGGTGAGTGTCTCCCGCCCGCACTACACGCGCGCTTTCCAGGGCCCCCCGGAGGGCGCCCCCTTTTCTGAGTACAGAGACTGCCGGCAACGCCACCCCACCCCGTCAACGGAGGGGCATCCCGGACCTGCAGGACGCGAAATCTCTTACCACCCCCCATCCAGCAGAGAATCGTCCCCCCCGCGCTGCAGAGCTTGGCGCGGAACTCCCTCACCAGCCAGGCAACACTTCGGACGGGGCCCCGCACCTACAAGCCTGACCCGGGCCTCTCCTAGCCCCTGAAAGTTCACAGGCACAATCCAGACAGACTCCAAAGGCCACACCGGCGCAGGACAGTGGAACCCGAGTGGCTGAGGATATTGAACCAGAGGCCACCACCGGAGACGAACAGTACGAACGGAGGGTAGAGCCCCTGATCCCAGGGCGTGTGCCTCCTCCCGTCTCCCACCCCCGCTCCCTGGGACACCCGAGTCACGCTCCCGTCCCTCACGCCGACAAGCAATCGGGCCCTGGTGCTGAGGGAAAGGCCCCCATCATAGGGGCGTGTGCCTCCTCGCACCCACACACCGTATGAGCACCCGCAGCAAACTCGCCAGGTTTGCATACATCTCCCCAGATCTGGACCCCGATAACGACGGAACAATGGCGACTGAGCACCCCGAGGCGGGTACGGCGGCCACCAAAGGGGACATAGCCGCCCTCCTAAATGAGATCAGAAACATGGGCGCAAACTTAGGAGACAAGCTCGATAGAATGACCCAGCGGGTCGATAACATAGAACAGAGGCTTGAGGGGGTCGAAAACAACCAGGCCTCGACTGATGTAATGGAAACCCAACTGAACCTCAGAATGAGCAACATAGAGAGAAGAGAAGAAGACATCCGACTGAAAATTGACGATTTAGAGAACAGGGAGCGCCGTAATAACCTCCGCTTTTGTGGGATCCCGGAGCGCGAGGGTGAGACGGAATCAGATCTTAGACACACCATAAATGATATCATTAGGATACTAGTTGCCGATGAGAATGTGGACGAGCCCGCAATTGAGCGGGTACACAGAGCCGGTGGCCCAACAGGGGGCCCGAGATCCGTCCTTGCCAAGTTCCATAGATACCAAGACAGAACAAAGATTCTCACGAAGGCTCGATCCGCGGACTCCCTCACCCTCAGCGGGGCCAAGATAACTATCTTTCAAGATCTTTCCTCGCTCACGCTGGCTCTACGACGTCTCTGTAGCCCCCTCACGAAGTGGCTCACGGACCGAGGCACGAGGTACAGGTGGGGATACCCCTTCTCCCTCAACTTTGAGCACGAGGGCAGACGAATAGCGCTCCGATCCGAAGACGACATTCGGAACTGCATTGCGGAGCTCCTGGACCCGGACCCGCGGGAGGAAACACAGAACGACTCGGCACGGGATGGAGAGAGAAGGAGACCCCAGGGCCCGAAGCGGAATAAAGTCAGGGGAGCAAGAAAATATAGACGTCCCAATGACTCCCCGGACGTAAATGGATGAGACGGCACCCACCCGTCACTTGCCCTGAAGAATCTTACTCGGAACCCATGGGCCAGGGAGTTGGTACTCAGTGGTGGGTCGACGTCATGGGCCCGCTGGACACCCTATATTGTGCACTTTCTACTGTCATTTCTGAAGATCGACCAGCGAATGACGTCCATTGTACCCACACGTATCGTTGAATTTTCTTTTCTTTCTCTATTGTATACTTAAGATAACTGTTCTTGTTGCTTGTTATCCTGTGATTGATGTTCAGCAATCAAATGGGGGGGGAGGGGGGCTCAGAACTATGATACGCTACCATGGGGGGAGGGGGTTGCGAGGCTATTACCCTCACAGGCGGTCCGCCGAAAGACCGGCTGAGTGCGTCTGGTCCAACGCGGACGCCATCCACTTCGAGACTCAGTTTCACATGGGGTTGAAAGATGTAGTACTTAGATTGGAACCGAGAACACTGGGTATGATGAACAATACCCGAAAGGAGGGGGAGGGGGGTGGGTTGATCGCAAATTCGATGCCTCGTGAGGCACGAACCATTTATCGATGTACTTCCACTGTGGCAACTAACTTCCGAAGACGACGCGACACACACGATGAACACGCTACTTGCAACAATGACCACAAAAAGTAACGTAGCAGGTGACAGGTACGGCACCCTTAAAATCGGCACTCTCAACGTCAAGGGCCTCAACTCCCCCACCAAGAGGTCTCTTGTATCGCGGGAATTCAAGAGGGCAGGCTTGGACGTCCTCTTTCTACAAGAGACTCGATACTCCAGAGGAGAAGAACGGAGAGTGTTACATCCCAAACTAGGCTCCGAACACTGGGGTTCTGGCCCCCTAAAAAAGGCAGGGGTGGGCATCCTGATCAACAAGGCCTTACAATTCGAGCTCATGAGATCCTGGTCTGACGTGAGCGGAAGATCTATGGTCCTGGTGGGCAATATACAAGGCACCGCTGTCACGCTCGCATCCATCTACGCACCAAACACCGGCCAATCCCGGTTTCTTCATCAAACGATCCCTAAGGTTATGACTGAGGCACAAGGCAAAGTAATCCTGGGTGGGGATCTCAATACGTGGATGGATCCGGAACTCGACAGACAAGCTGGCGACCCCCTTGCAAACACTCCAGTCATCGGCGCACACTCGAGGGCGGCAGATTTGATGGAGGTATACAACTTAACAGATGCCTGGAGACACCGGAACCCGTCACGCGCAGGCTACACCTTCTATTCGACCCCACACGCCACGTACTCCAGGATTGACTATATATATCTAACGCCTGCGCTCACAACGGCAATGACAGACACCGATATATCTCCGGTCACCTGGTCGGATCACGATATGGTGACGGTCACACTGGATCAGATGGCCCTCCCCCGGAGGTCGGTCAAATGGCGCTGCAATGAATCGCTTTTCAGAGACTTGGCTTTTCGAGAACAACTCGAACAGGACATCACCCACTATTTTGAGGAAAATAAGGTGACATCTCCACGAACACAGTCTGGGAGGCGGGCAAAGCCACCTGGAGAGGGGTGCTCATCAGAGACGGTGCGGCCAAAAAAAGGGAACGACAACTGATAGAGAATAGGTTACGGACTGAAATCACCCAACTGGATCAACTGGCACAAACCGCGACTACGGAGAGGCTACACAAGATAGAACAAGCCAATGCCAAAAGGGAGGAACTGCGCCAACTCGAAACTGGAGCCATTGAGCATCGACTCCGATGTCTAAAGCAGAGGCACTATGAACACGGTAATAAGGCGGGGGCACTACTCGCTACCAGACTCCGAGGCCAGCGTCGCGAGAGGTGGGTGCCCGCTATACAAGAAGAAGAACCACCCAGAGTCCGCTGCCCCCCCAATATCCCCGAAGCCTTTGCCACGTTCTATGAGAAGCTCTACACCTCACAAGATGCCCCCGGCCTGGAGGCAATTACGGAATACCTATCGGCGGTTAACATGCCTTCTCTCCCAGCCGATATTGCACAGGCATTGGACTCCCCCATTACAGCAGAGGAAGTTGAAGACGCTATTAAAAGACTCCCGACAGGAAAAGCCCCTGGGAATGACGGTTACACGGCAGGATTTTATAAGACCTTTCAAAGTACCCTCCTCCCCTTCATGGTTGAACTCTTTAATAACATCCTTCATTCTGGAGTAGCCCCCGCGTCCTTCTCAGAGGCCCTGATAGCAGTAATCCCCAAAGAAGGAAAGGACCCGAGGCATTGTGCCTCATATCGTCCGATATCACTGCTAAACATCGACGCCAAAATATACACAAGAATCCTCACAGCCCGTCTAGAGACGCATATGCCCTCGATGATCCACAACGACCAAGTCGGCTTTATCCAGGGTCGACAAGGCGCTGACTCCACTCGTAAGACCCTCCATCTAATACATGAATCAAGAACATCTCCGGACATGCCAACATTGCTCTCAATCGACGCGGAAAAAGCATTTGACAGGGTCGAGTGGCACTTCTTGGAAGCCACGCTGAAGCATATAGGCCTCGGACCAGTCCTCCGTCGAGCGATCAAAGCGGTCTACTCGACCCCGAAAGCCTCAGTGATGGTGAACTCCCAATTTTCGCGCTGGTTCCCACTAACCAGAGGAACGAGACAAGGATGCCCCCTCTCGGCGATACTCTTTGCGCTGTCCCTAGAACCACTAGCCAGAGCTCTCCGGGCGGACTCTGCTGTGGAAGGTATCCGAGTGAACGGAAGGGAATACAAGTTGGCCCTGTATGCGGATGACATCCTGCTGCATGTACTCAACCCCCTGTCGTCAGTCCCGAGGGCGATCCAGCTCATCGAAGAATACGGAACACTATCTGGTTTCAAAATCAATAGGTCTAAGTCCATCCTCTTCCCGCTTAACGTACCCTCCCCTGAACAACAAAGGGAGTTGGCACACCTCGGCCTGACCATACAGGAATCAACGCTGCGCTATCTGGGGATCAATATAACAAGAGATCTTACGCAGCTCTACGAGGCGAACTTCCCCCAGCTCCTAGCTGCCCTAAAGACTGACCTACTGAAATGGAAGCCGCTCACAATCTCCTGGATGGGACGCTTGAACGCTATCAAGATGGTAAGCCTCCCACGCTTTCTGTATCCGTTTCAGGCCCTTCCAGTCACGATCCCAGAACACTTCTTCAGACAGGTTAAGAAAACCATACTCGACTTCCTCTGGGATGGCAGAAAACCACGAATAGCGTACGATGTCCTGATACTACCGAAGGAGCTCGGAGGCGTAGGTCTTCCAGATATAGAAATATATTATCAGGCAACACAATTGAGGATCCTGGTCCCACACCTAAGAGACAGGAAGGACCTCCAGTGGGTCCAGCTGGACAATGACTTTCTCCGCAATGTCACCCTCGCAGAATGGCTATGGGTCCCCAGGAACAAGCTCGTAAAACCATTACGTGAACACCCGATACTGGGCGCCATGTGGAACATCTGGAAGAAGGGTAAGGCTATGACAGGAGTTACAACATGGCCCTCACCCCTGAGCCACCTCTGGTCACCTGGCATCCGTGAGAAGATCCCTGAACACGCCAGGTATCAAGCCTGGTTTGACGCAGGCCTAGAAAGAGTCGGTCAGCTGTGGAGGAAAGAGAAATTCATACCAATTTCGGATCTGGAAGACGCCCTCCAAATTCACCCGATCCCGATCTTCCTGTACCTACGGCTGAAAGGGGTGCTGTCAAGGGAGGAATGGAAAGCCACCACGCGCAGAGACCTAACGCCCTTCGAAATAATCTTAGACACGACCACTGCGACCAAAGGGTTGATATCCAGGATGTATCGAGCTCTGATCACCAAAGACCATTCCCCGATCCTCCGCCTCAAAGGAAGGTGGGAAAAAGATTTCGGCAGAGAGTTCGACCAACAGGCCTGGGACAGGATATGCCACACGCCCGCCAGAGTGTCTATTGCTACTCAATACAAACTGCACGCTGTAAAGCTACTCCACCGTTGGCAGTATGATCCGCTTCGGCTTTCAAAGATGTTCCAAACCTCCGATCCCAGATGCTGGCGCCATTGCGGAGCGAAAGCAGACTATTGGCACATGTGGTGGGGGTGCCCTAAAGTGCGCATTTACTGGCAGGAGGTTCTAGGGTGGATCAAGCGACTAGATGGCATAGACAGAGAACCCTCCCCCCTACTCACGTTGTTCGGTCTTGAGGAGGACGATGACGAATTGATCCATGTGAAAGGTCTGGTATCCCCCCTCCTTCTAGCGGCTAGGGCGGCCCTAGTTATAAAATGGAAATCCCCACGGCTGCCAAACGAGACAGATTGGCTGAAAGTTGCCACCAATATCTACACAATGGAGAAGATAACGGCGGCCCTGCACGACAAGGCCGCGAAACACGAAGAAGCGTGGGGTGACTTCGCAAGCCATTACATGTCAAGACCGAACGCCCACCCAACACCTAGCCAATAAATGCATTCACCAACTGCCTTCCACGATGTATGAAAAATGAGATCCTTATCGTCCAGAGGTCCGTGCCTGTCACACATCCGATCATGCTACCAACGATTCATGATTCACAAAGACAACGACTATCAGATGTTGCCGCGTCGCAAGTTTCTTCAGACTATAGCAGCCATCACGCCACGGAAGTGTTATGAGCAACAAAAGGGGAGGGAGGGAGGGAGGGAAGGGGAGTTACATAGTTCACTCGTCCGGAGTGGACACACGCTTGACTGTATTGTCTTTGTAGTTACGCTATTTGAATCTGAGCTGGGAGAAGATGCAGTAGCGATGTATGGTTCCTATGTATGTTTGAATTTGCTTCTTGCTCATGATTCACCTTTGCTGTTTAAAACCAATAAAGTTAAATTTAAAAAAAAAAAAAAATAAAGACTTGCAGATTAAGAAAGTTTCTGTCCTGTCGTGTGCCAAAAATAGTGAATGCTTTACGAATGTGCGTGTCATCCTTTGAAGCAGGGGCCAATTCAATTTTCCCATTTTCATTCCAATATTAGTACATGTTTTGCTGAGGTACATAGGAAGTTAAGTTCAGTTAAGAAATGAAACAAAAAGCCTGGAAACATGTTGAAACAGGTAGGATTTGGACTTACAATAAACTGATTCACAGTCAGATGTGCTATCCCTTGACCCACTGACCCCCCTACCTTTTGTGTAATCCTTTCGCCCTCAGCAGGGTTGTCCAAAGTTCCTTACTTAAAGAGACTTTCTTATAAAAATGATCCTAGACCTGTTTTTTATGGCCCACATGCCTCATATCCCGTTGCTCTTGATAAACTCACATCATCTCCCACCAATACAAGCTGTAAAAGATGTCAAGGGCATAGCCAAGGAAACTAGACGTGGGCTGAAGGTTGAGCAATCCTTAAATCAGCAGCAAAAATAACATTGAAATCAGCCTCAGAATCTCTTAAAGGATGGGCCAACACTGGTTGCTTGCAGGGCGCAATCGGGCAGCCTCTGGTGCTGACGCCTTAAGGCAAGCGCAAAGGGAGAGCCAACCAAACCATTGATTAGGACCTCTGGACTTTCTGCTCTTTGACATAAGGACATTTGTTATGGCAAACATTTGACCAAACCCCATTTAGATGTCGGATGTTATGGGATTAAGCGGCAAACAGCAATTCATCAGCATTCTTTGCTGCTGTATTGATCTGGTCCTAAAGGGTTTGGTTTAATGCCAATTATATTTAAAGATAAAAAGATTCATGCTCAAGGGTGCTTGCAAATCGACACCCCCTCCCCATCACGATGGCTGTGTGATGCAAGCGTAAGAGCATCACAGAAGACCCATAGACATGAGAAACACTCTGTACCTCTGAGTGTATGTGGGCCCATGGCTGGATCAAGGACAAGGCAAGAACAGGAGATGGCTTAAGGTGTCAGCACCCAGGCTGCCCCATTGCGCGCTGCCAGCAACAGATATTGGACCATCCTTTAAGAGATTCTGAGGCTGATTTCAATGTTAACTTTGCTGCTGATTAAAGGATTGCTCAACCTTCGACCCGCGTCTAGTTTGCTTGGCTTAGCCCTGAAAATCTTTTACAGCTTATATTGGTGAGAGATGATGTGAGTTTATCGAGAGCAACGGGATATGAGGCATGTGTGCCACAGAATGCAGGTCTAGGATCTTTTATATGAAATCCACTTTGGAAAACCCTACTGAGAAAAAAAGGATTACACAAAAGGAAAGGGGGTCAGTGGGTCAAGGGATAGCACATCTAACTGTTAGTTAATTGTAAGTCCAAATCCTACCCGTTTCCACATTTTTCCAGGCTTTTTGTTTCATTTCTTAACAGATCCATTCCTATGTACCTCTGTGCTTTCAACAGAGTTTTCATTGTAATGGAGGGACATACAGTATGACTTAAACATGCCTGGGCAGGGAAGACTATGTAAAAGCAAGAGTAGCAGACAGCTTAATAAATCATCAGCAGGACCCTCTAGACCTTCCCCAAAAAAACATAACATGATTTCTATGCATGTATGTGCATTGAACAGCGCAAGTAATTTGGTTAATGTCAGTGGATAAATGTCACTTTCCCATAGCGCAGGACAACATCACTTGTACAGGCCCCTTCTGCAAAGGCATTACCGCTGTAGAAAGCAGTGAAAAAGTGAGGCAGTGTGCAATCACCCCTGACCCTTCACTGCCCTGATCGGCCACGATCGGCCAAGGACCTCTCTATGAGAGCTGAGGGTGGAATTTTCTGGACCTCGGTAACTTACGGAGACATGGCTAGAGGGATCCTCAATCAATGGCTCAGCCTTTGCTTTGTGGCCTGTCCGTATATGTCTGTTCTCCAAATTACCTGCCACTGCCCAGGTGTCAGCTGGTGAGATGGAATGACCTCCCAGGAAGCATACTGGCAGATGATTTGCATAGGCACACCGCCTCTCCCTCTCTCTTAGCCCTGCTTACTCCACAGTAGCAAGTATCTGGGGAAAATATAGTGGTCGAGGTGGGGTAGCAGTAACTAGCAACTATGAGAAAGTAAATCTGGGGCACTTGGCGACCTGTGGGAAACAACTGCAGAGCTCAGTGCCCAGAACTTTGTGGCACAGGGAGGAGGTCTGTGGGATTTCAGTAACTTGGAGACATGCAACCTGGTCGGGAGTGCTTCAGGTCTCCTTCCTTGCATGTTCCAAGCAACTCAACAAAGCATCAACAGGCTGAGATACCAGCCACAGAGCCCCTTTCCCCTTGATTAAAAGCCTAAAATCTTTTCCATGCAAATACATAGCCACCAAATACCATATTTTCTTTGTTTTCTCTCTCTCTGTCTCTCTCCTCCCTCCCTCCTTCCCTACCTCCCTCCCTCACTCACTCACTCCTTCCCACCCTCCCGCCCTCTCTCTTCCCCCCTCTCCCTCTCCCTCAATCCTCCCATTAATTTTAAGTTTTCATGCACTGCAGCACATTGTGACAATGGTATTTCACAATGGGACTGTTTGAAAGTTACAGAAATCAAAAAAGAAATCAACCAACTATAAGCAGCCACGTCCGGAGTACACTGCTCAGCTCCAATTAAAGATTAAGGCCCAGAAGCAAGTAAAGCTGTAGTTCAGAGCGATCTTTGCAAATATCACCTCAAAGCAGTTTACGCTGGAGTGCAGAACAAGGGGGAAAGTGATAATACTGAGTTTGGTAGAATGGGATAAAAAAAACAAAAGAAGCATGCCACTTCTAAAAGTACAAGTCAAGAAATTCAAGGGGACGTGGCTGTTCATTCAGTCAAGAGGATTCACAAGTAAAAGGCTCCTGAGGCATTAGTGTTGAATTTGGCGCAAAATGTATTGTGTTGTCGTGTAATATGAATGAACATACAATTTCAATCTTCATTAAAAAAAGATCTATTAAAAAATAAAGACTTGCAAATTAAGAAAGTTTCTGTCCTGTCATGTGCCAAAAATAGTGAATGCTTTACGAATGTGCGTGTCATCCTTTAGAGCAGGGGCCAATTTAATTTTCCCATTATCATTCCAATATTAGTACATGTGTTGCAGAAGCAAGCGCAAAGGGAGAGTCAATCAAACCATTCATTAGGATCTCAGGTCAAAGGTTTGCCATTCCAAATGTCCTTATGTCAGAGGGCAGAAAGTCCAAACACCATTTAGATATCGGGTGGTATGAAATGAAGAGGCAAACAACAATGAATAAGCATTCGTTGCTGCTGTATTGATCTGGTCCTTAAGGGTTTTAGTTTAATGCCAATTATATTTAAAGATAGAAAGATTAATGCTCCAGGGTGCTTGCAAAATGACACCCCCTCCCCATCACAATGGCTGGGTGATGCAAGCCTGAGAGCATCACAATAGACCCATAGACATGAGAAAAACTCTGTACCTCTGAGTGTATGTGGGCCCATGGCTGTATCAAGGACAAGGCAAGAACAGGAGGTGGGTAAGGCGTCAGCACCAGAGGGTGTCCGATTGAGCCCTGTAAGCAACAGATGTTGGACCGTCCTTTAAAAGATTCTGAGGCTGATTTCAATTTTAACTTTGCTGCTGATTTAAGGATTGCTCAACCTTGACCCACGTCTAGTTTGTTTGGATAAGCCCTGGAATTCCTTTACAGCTTGTACTGGTGGGAGATGATGTGAGTTTATCAACTGCAACGGGATATGAGGCTTGTGTGCCACAAAAAGCAGGTCTAGTATTTTTTATAAGAAAGCCACTTTAAGAAGGGAACTTTGGACAACCCTACCGAGAGCAAAAGTATTACACAGGAGGTAAGGGGGTCAGTGGGTCAACTGATACAATAAACTGACTCACAGTCAAATGTGCTAAATCCAAACACTACCAGTTCCGACATGTTCCAGGCTTTCTGTTTCATTTTTTAACAGATCCATTCCTATGTACCTCTGTGCTTTCAACAGATTTTTCGTTGTAAGGGAGGGACATACAGTAGGCCGTAAAACATTCCTGGGCAGGAAAGACTCTATGTAAAAGCAAGAGTAGCAGACAGCTTAAAAGAATCATCAGCAGAACCCTCTACACCTTCCCCAAAAAATATAAAATTATTTCTCTGCATGTATGTGCGTTGAACAGCGCAAGTAATTTGGTTAATGTCAGTGGATAAATGTCACTTTCCCATAGCGCAGGACAACATCACTTGTACAGGCCCCTTCTGCAAAGGCATTACCGCTGTAGAAAGCAGTGAAAAAGTGAGGCAGTGTGCAGTCACCCCTGACCCTTCACTGCCCTGATCGGCCACGATCGGCCAAAGACCTCTCTATAAGATCTGACGGTGGAATTTTTCTGGACCTCGGTAACTTAGGGAGACATGGCTAAATGGATCCTCAATCAACGGCCCAGCCTTTGCTCTGTGGCCTGTCCGAATATGTCTGTTCTCCAAATTACCTGCCACTGCCCAGGTGTCAGCTTGTGAGATGGAATGACCTCCCAGGAAGCATACTGGCAGATGATTTGCACAGGCACACCCCCTCTCCCTCTCTCTTAGCCCTGCTTACTCCACAGTAGCAAGTATCTGGGGAAAATATAGTGGTCGAGGTGGGGTAGCAGTAACTAGCAACTATGAGAAAGTAAATCTGGGGCACTTGGCGACCTGTGGGAAACAACTGCAGAGCTCAGTGCCCAGAACTTTGTGGCACAGGGAGGAGGTCTGTGGGATTTCAGTAATTTGGAGACATGCAACCTGGTCGGGAGTGCTTCAGGTCTCCTTCCTTGCATGTTCCAAGCAACTCAACAAAGCATCAACAGGCTGAGATACCAGGCACAGAGCCCCTTTCCACTTGATTAAAAGCCTAAAATCTTTTCCATGCAAACACATAGCCCCCGAATACCATATTTTCTTTGTTTTCTCTCTCTCTGTCTCTCTCTCCTCCCTCCCTCCCTCCCTCCCTTCTTTCCACCACCCACAACCCCCCTCCCTCTCCCTCGTCCTCTCCCTACCATTACTTTTAAGTTTCCCTGCACTGCAGCACATTGCGACAATGGTAATTCACAATGGGACTGTTTGAAAGTTACAGAAATCAAAAAAGAATCAACCAACTAAAAGCAGCCAAATCCGGAGTACACTGCTCAGCCACAATTAAAGATTAAGGCCTAGAAGCAAGTAAAGCTGTAGTTCAGAGCGATGTTTGCAAATAGCACCTTAAAGCAGTTTACGCTGGAGTGCACAACAAGGGGGAAAAGTGATAATACCGAGTTTGGTAGAATGGGATAAAAAAAGAAAAGCAGCGTGCCACTTCTAAAAGTACAAGTCAAGAAATTGAAGGTGGTGGGGCTGTTCATTCAGTCAATAGGACTTACAAGTAAACGGCTCCCGAGGCATTAGTGTTGAATTTGGCGCAAAATGTATTGTGTTGTCGTGTAATATGTATGAACATACAATTTCAATCTTCATTAAAAAAGATGTATTAAAAAATAAAGACTTGCAGATTAAGAAAGTTTCTGTCCTGTCGTGTGCCAAAAATAGTGAATGCTTTACGAATGTGCGTGTCATCCTTTGAAGCAGGGGCCAATTCAATTTTCCCATTTTCATTCCAATATTAGTACATGTTTTGCTGAGGTACATAGGAAGTTAAGTTCAGTTAAGAAATGAAACAAAAGCCTGGAAACATTTTAAAATAGGTAGGATTTGGACTTACAATAAACTGATTCACAGTCAGATGTGCTATCCCTTGACCCACTGACCCCCCTACCTTTTGTGTAATCCTTTCGCTCTCAGCAGGGTTGTCCAAAGTTCCCTACTTAAAGAGACTTTCTTATAAAAATGATCCTAGACCTGTTTTTTATGGCCCACATGCCTCATATCCCGTTGCTCTTGATAAACTCACATCAAGTTAAGAAATGAAACAAAAAGCCTGGAAACATTTTAAAATAGGTAGGATTTGGACTTACAATAAACTGATTCACAGTCAGATGTGCTATCCCGTGACCCACTGACCCCCCTACCTTTTGTGTAATCCTTTCGCTCTCAGCAGGGTTGTCCAAAGTTCCCTACTTAAAGAGACTTTCTTATAAAAATGATCCTAGACCTGTTTTTTATGGCCCACATGCCTCATATCCCGTTGCTCTTGATAAACTCACATCATCTCCCACCAATACAAGCTGTAAAAGATGTCAAGGGCATAGCCAAGGAACATAGACGTGGGCTGAAGGTTGAGCAATCCTTAAATCAGCAGCAAAAATAACATTGAAATCAGCCTCAGAATATCTTAAAGGATGGGCCAACACTGGTTGCTTGCAGGGCGCAATCGGGCAGCCTCTGGTGCTGACGCCTTAAGGCAAGCGCAAAGGGAGAGCCAACCAAACCATTGATTAGGACCTCCGGACTTTCTGCTCTTTGACATAAGGACATTTGTTATGGCAAACATTTGACCAAACCCCATTTAGATGTCGGATGTTATGGGATTAAGCGGCAAACAGCAATTCATCAGCATTCTTTGCTGCTGTATTGATCTGGTCCTAAAGGGTTTGGTTTAATGCCAATTATATTTAAAGATAAAAAGATTCATGCTCAAGGGTGCTTGCAAATCGACACCCCCTCCCCATCACGATGGCTGTGTGATGCAAGCGTAAGAGCATCACAGAAGACCCATAGACATGAGAAACACTCTGTACCTCTGAGTGTATGTGGGCCCATGGCTGGATCAAGGACAAGGCAAGAACAGGAGATGGCTTAAGGTGTCAGCACCCAGGCTGCCCCATTGCGCGCTGCCAGCAACAGATATTGGACCATCCTTTAAGAGATTCTGAGGCTGATTTCAATGTTAACTTTGCTGCTGATTAAAGGATTGCTCAACCTTCGACCCGCGTCTAGTTTGCTTGGCTAAGCCCTGAAAATCTTTTACAGCTTATATTGGTGAGAGATGATGTGAGTTTATCAAGAGCAACGGGATATGAGGCAAGTGTGCCACAGAATGCAGGTCTAGGATCTTTTATATGAAATCCACTTTGGAAAACCCTACTGAGAAAAAAAGGATTACACAAAAGGAAAGGGGGTCAGTGGGTCAAGGGATAGCACATCTAACAGTTAGTTAATTGTAAGTCCAAATCCTACCCGTTTCCACATTTTTCCAGGCTTTTTGTTTCATTTCTTAACAGATCCATTCCTATGTACCTCTGTGCTTTCAACAGAGTTTTCATTGTAATGGAGGGACATACAGTATGACTTAAACATGCCTGGGCAGGGAAGACTATGTAAAAGCAAGAGTAGCAGACAGCTTAATAAATCATCAGCAGGACCCTCTAGACCTTCCCCAAAAAAACATAACATGATTTCTATGCATGTATGTGCATTGAACAGCGCAAGTAATTTGGTTAATGTCAGTGGATAAATGTCACTTTCCCATAGCGCAGGACAACATCACTTGTACAGGCCCCTTCTGCAAAGGCATTACCGCTGTAGAAAGCAGTGAAAAAGTGAGGCAGTGTGCAGTCACCCCTGACCCTTCACTGCCCTGATCGGCCACGATCGGCCAAGGACCTCTCTATGAGAGCTGAGGGTGGAATTTTCTGGACCTCGGTAACTTACGGAGACATGGCTAGAGGGATCCTCAATCAATGGCTCAGCCTTTGCTTTGTGGCCTGTCCGTATATGTCTGTTCTCCAAATTACCTGCCACTGCCCAGGTGTCAGCTGGTGAGATGGAATGACCTCCCAGGAAGCATACTGGCAGATGATTTGCATAGGCACACCCCCTCTCCCTCTCTCTTAGCCCTGCTTACTCCACAGTAGCAAGTATCTGGGGAAAATATAGTGGTCGAGGTGGGGTAGCAGTAACTAGCAACTATGAGAAAGTAAATCTGGGGCACTTGGCGACCTGTGGGAAACAACTGCAGAGCTCAGTGCCCAGAACTTTGTGGCACAGGGAGGAGGTCTGTGGGATTTCAGTAACTTGGAGACATGCAACCTGGTCGGGAGTGCTTCAGGTCTCCTTCCTTGCATGTTCCAAGCAACTCAACAAAGCATCAACAGGCTGAGATACCAGCCACAGAGCCCCTTTCCCCTTGATTAAAAGCCTAAAATCTTTTCCATGCAAATACATAGCCACCAAATACCATATTTTCTTTGTTTTCTCTCTCTCTGTCTCTCTCCTCCCTCCCTCCTTCCCTCCCTCCCTCCCTCGCCTCACTCACTCACTCCTTCCCACCCTCCCGCCCTCTCTCTTCCCCCCTCTCCCTCAATCCTCCCATTAATTTTAAGTTTTCATGCACTGCAGCACATTGTGACAATGGTATTTCACAATGGGACTGTTTGAAAGTTACAGAAATCAAAAAAGAAATCAACCAACTATAAGCAGCCACGTCCGGAGTACACTGCTCAGCCCCAATTAAAGATTAAGGCCCAGAAGCAAGTACAGCTGTAGTTCAGAGCGATCTTTGCAAATATCACCTCAAAGCAGTTTACGCTGGAGTGCAGAACAAGGGGGAAAGTGATAATACTGAGTTTGGTAGAATGGGATAAAAAAAAACAAAAGAAGCATGCCACTTCTAAAAGTACAAGTCAAGAAATTCAAGGGGTCGTGGCTGTTCATTCAGTCAAGAGGATTCACAAGTAAAAGGCTCCTGAGGCATTAGTGTTGAATTTGGCGCAAAATGTATTGTGTTGTCGTGTAATATGAATGAACATACAATTTCAATCTTCATTAAAAAAGATCTATTAAAAAATAAAGACTTGCAAATTAAGAAAGTTTCTGTCCTGTCATGTGCCAAAAATAGTGAATGCTTTACGAATGTGCGTGTCATCCTTTAGAGCAGGGGCCAATTTAATTTTCCCATTATCATTCCAATATTAGTACATGTGTTGCAGAAGCAAGCGCAAAGGGAGAGTCAATCAAACCATTCATTAGGATCTCAGGTCAAAGGTTTGCCATTCCAAATGTCCTTATGTCAGAGGACAGAAAGTCCAAACACCATTTAGATATCGGGTGGTATGAAATGAAGAGGCAAACAACAATGAATAAGCATTCGTTGCTGCTGTATTGATCTGGTCCTTAAGGGTTTTAGTTTAATGCCAATTATATTTAAAGATAGAAAGATTAATGCTCCAGGGTGCTTGCAAAATGACACCCCCTCCCCATCACAATGGCTGGGTGATGCAAGCCTGAGAGCATCACAATAGACACATAGACATGAGAAAAACTCTGTACCTCTGAGTGTATGTGGGCTCATGGCTGTATCAAGGACAAGGCAAGAACAGGAGGTGGGTAAGGCGTCAGCACCAGAGGATGTCCGATTGAGCTCTGTAAGCAACAGATGTTGGACCGTCCTTTAAAAGATTATGAGGCTGATTTCAATTTTAACTTTGCTGCTGATTTAAGGATTGCTCAACCTTGACCCACGTCTAGTTTGTTTGGATAAGCCCTGGAATTCCTTTACAGCTTGTACTGGTGGGAGATGATGTGAGTTTATCAACTGCAACGGGATATGAGGCTTGTGTGCCACAAAAAGCAGGTCTAGTATTTTTTATAAGAAAGCCACTTTAAGAAGGGAACTTTGGACAACCCTACCGAGAGCAAAAGTATTACACAGGAGGTAAGGGGGTCAGTGGGTCAACTGATACAATAAACTGACTCACAGTCAAATGTGCTAAATCCAAACACTACCAGTTCCGACATGTTCCAGGATTTCTGTTTCATTTTTTAACAGATCCATTCCTATGTACCTCTGTGCTTTCAACAGATTTTTCGTTGTAAGGGAGGGACATACAGTAGGCCGTAAAACATTCCTGGGCAGGAAAGACTCTATGTAAAAGCAAGAGTAGCAGACAGCTTAAAAGAATCATCAGCAGAACCCTCTACACCTTCCCCAAAAAATATAAAATTATTTCTCTGCATGTATGTGCGTTGAACAGCGCAAGTAATTTGGTTAATGTCAGTGGATAAATGTCACTTTCCCATAGCGCAGGACAACATCACTTGTACAGGCCCCTTCTGCAAAGGCATTACCGCTGTAGAAAGCAGTGAAAAAGTGAGGCAGTGTGCAGTCACCCCTGACCCTTCACTGCCCTGATCGGCCACGATCGGCCAAAGACCTCTCTATAAAATCTGAGGGTGGAATTTTTCTGGACCTCGGTAACTTAGGGAGACATGGCTAAATGGATCCTCAATCAACGGCCCAGCCTTTGCTCTGTGGCCTGTCCGAATATGTCTGTTCTCCAAATTACCTGCCACTGCCCAGGTGTCAGCTTGTGAGATGGAATGACCTCCCAGGAAGCATACTGGCAGATGATTTGCATAGGCACACCCCGTCTCCCTCTCTCTTAGCCCTGCTTACTCCACAGTAGCAAGTATCTGGGGAAAATATAGTGGTCGAGGTGGGGTAGCAGTAACTAGCAACTATAAGAAAGTAAATCTGGGGCACTTGGCGACCTGTGGGAAACAACTGCAGAGCTCAGTGCCCAGAACTTTGTGGCACAGGGACGAGGTCTGTGGGATTTCAGTAACTTGGAGACATGCAACCTGGTCGGGAGTGCTTCAGGTCTCCTTCCTTGCATGTTCCAAGCAACTCAACAAAGCATCAACAGGCTGAGATACCAGCCACAGAGCCCCTTTCCACTTGATTAAAAGCCTAAAATCTTTTCCATGCAAACACATAGCCCCCGAATACCATATTTTCTTTGTTTTCTCTCTCCTCCCTCCCTCCCTCCCTCCCTCCCTCCCTCCTTTCCACCACCCACAACCCCCCTCCCTCTCCCTCGTCCTCTCCCTACCATTACTTTTAAGTTTCCCTGCACTGCAGCACATTGCGACAATGGTAATTCACAATGGGACTGTTTGAAAGTTACAGAAATCAAAAAAGAATCAACCAACTAAAAGCAGCCAAATCCGGAGTACACTGCTCAGCCACAATTAAAGATTAAGGCCTAGAAGCAAGTAAAGCTGTAGTTCAGAGCGATGTTTGCAAATAGCACCTTAAAGCAGTTTACGCTGGAGTGCACAACAAGGGGGAAAAGTGATAATACCGAGTTTGGTAGAATGGGATAAAAAAACAAAAGCAGCGTGCCACTTCTAAAAGTACAAGTCAAGAAATTGAAGGTGGTGGGGCTGTTCATTCAGTCAATAGGACTTACAAGTAAACGGCTCCCGAGGCATTAGTGTTGAATTTGGCGCAAAATGTATTGTGTTGTCGTGTAATATGTATGAACATACAATTTCAATCTTTATTAAAAAAGATGTATTAAAAAATAAAGACTTGCAGATTAAGAAAGTTTCTGTCCTTTCGTGTGCCAAAAATAGTGAATGCTTTACGAATGTGCGTGTCATCCTTTGAAGCAGGGGCCAATTCAATTTTCCCATTTTCATTCCAATATTAGTACATGTTTTGCTGAGGTACATAGGAAGTTAAGTTCAGTTAAGAAATGAAACAAAAAGCCTGGAAACATGTTGAAACAGGTAGGATTTGGACTTACAATAAACTGATTCACAGTCAGATGTGCTATCCCTTGACCCACTGACCCCCCTACCTTTTGTGTAATCCTTTCGCTCTCAGCAGGGCTGTCCAAAGTTCCCTACTTAAAGAAACTTTCTTATAAAATGATCCTAGACCTGTTTTTTATGGCCCACATGCCTCCTATCCCGTTGCTCTTGATAAACTCACATCATCTCCCACCAATCAGTGCTCCAATTGTGACCAATTTGTACTGACCAAACATTTGCACTACGTTTCTTAAAAATATTTAGCTCGATATCCTGAACCCACTGGTAATGTTTATTTAATCCTTGACTGGTCATATCTGCCTGACAAATGTCCTACTGACCACAACCAATGTATGGCATTAGGTTTTGTGTAAAATATTTTTTGAACCGAGAAAAGAGGTTCCAAATCCTTCTGAATTTTCTTTTTATATTCCTAACTACTTTTTCACCAATGTAACATGCCCCAGGTGCTTTACAATTAACTATTTGCCATTACATGCCAAAATAATTCTTAAGAGTTAGGATCCAAAGCCCTGTTGAAGTGATCTGTAAATCCAACCATGTAATGACCAGTATAAATCAATATTATGTCATCGTATTTCTCCATTAAGTTAGCAACATTTGAAAATATGTATCATATTTAAAAAAAATTCAGAGAGAACAAGTCTAAAACAAAAAACTTCTTTTGCATATTCAAACAAGCTATATATATAAAGACCTGATAATTACAATAAATGATATAAACATAGCATCCATGCATGTCCACACAGGAAATTAACAAAATCTTCATTGACTCTCATTTTGCAGGCATACATTGTGCTTCCTCATGCACAACTTCTTCATTCATTGAGGGGTGGGTAAATGTAAACGTGATATTTTATCAGCCTCCAGCATTCGGGGGATCCCATTTCACAGACATCTTCTTGCCTTCTAATATGTGTACGGAGGTCTTCATACAAAACTGAAGAGGGCAGCTTATGTGTATTTTGGACATCTGCCTCTCTCCCTATCGGACAAACCCTTACTTTAAGAGGTATAATGACTTAATGTGGCAAATTTAGTTACCTCACACCCCACTATCCACATGGGCAGTGCCGTACATCCCCCCATCCTAACCCCCATTAACACAAGTATTTCTCTTTAGCAGGGGAGGCCGAAATCGGGCTTACACTGAAATTCAATTTATGATTAGCAGACAATCACTGATGCGTTTTTAAAACATAAGTACAAAATCTTAACTTGGCTGACACCTTCAAACTGAACACCTCTGATTTAGCTAATAAGGAGATACCAGGTTTACCTTGAGCGAGGAACAGGATTTTATATTGCACCTGAACATGGCACAGGAAATTATTTTGCACCTGTACTCTTGGCACAGGAATTTTTTTTGCAACCCCTCCAGGAAATGACCGTTTGAACAACCCCAGATTTCGCTGCCATATAAAATTATGGAACAGACGCTTGCCTTACATAACTCCGGGGCACTTCTCCAATATGAATGCCCCAAACTTAAAATAAATGAAATCTTAAAAAGCCCTTGAAACCTTAAAGATGGCCTTCCAGCTGTCTTCATAAAATGATAGACCCAGACTACCTCCTCATCTCTATATTCATTTAAAAAACAGCTACAATGTTTCCGGAACAACATCATTTTTGTTTTTTTGTTTTTATCATATTTCATTTGAAACAACAGTTCCGAAACTAGTAATTTGTGTATAGCAGGCCATGTTGAAGACCTGCCAGGGGAAAGTCCAAAATAGATGTGTCATCAGCATAAAGAGGCATGCTATAAAATGTACCCTTGCGAGAAGGCAGATATTCTTTCCTAAGCAAAGTGCTAGAGTCAAAGTCCAAATGGAATAAATTAGGGCCAACTACATCCCTTTAATTGCTTTGAAAAAAGCAGTGTATAATTACAATACAGTAATCAATGACTGAGGAGCAATTTTACTGGTCTTGTATGCTTAGGAAAACACCATTTGCCACTAAAGATTCCACAAAATCCCCAGACAGAACTCTTGGGTATTTTGTGGATATTTGGGGCTTTGCGGTATTTTCTTACCGCCAAAATACCTTTAGCAAAAATCACTCTCTGTATTCATATTGGATCACACATAACAATAATACATTGCATTATTTCAGAATTCAGACATATTTAGATAATGTGCGCAATAATTTGCGTGGTTGGTTTATTTGTGGCCCCAATATCCAACATCCCTTGTTTTTTATCTAGATTGTTCTTGATCACTAGAGATACCTCAGGCCTACATTTTAGGGATACCACATTTTCAGTGTTAGTGTTGTGTGCCACCATGGGCTATTGTGGTATTTTTGTGGTAATTTCCACTACCTTATATACGGTATGGAACTATGTCCAGAGAGTCTCTCTTCCCGTTGGCTCATGTACCTCCAACAAGCTATGCTACAAACAGTCACTCACAACTGTCCATACTGAATATAATCATGCACACATCTGTTTTAAAATGACAATTGCACTGTTTAAAAATCTACCCACGTTTAAACCTTTTCCCATGCAAAATGAAAGAGAGAAATAATACACACTAGCTATCTGTTTTCAGATATTTTTGTATTATAGAAATTTCATTTAAACACAGTTTAACCCTTTTTTACAGAAATAAATGAAATGGTACAACATTATTTGTGATAAAATGAACAGAGAACTGCGAGAATATATTCAATTGGTAACATTACATATGCTGATAAGGGACTGGGACTCCCTCGAATACACTGACTGAACAGTTTCGCACACTTTCGCACAGCTCCCACACTTCTGTAATTACCTTATCTGTTCAGCATGAGTTTTCTCCGGCTATTCTCTTTCTGAATTTGGCTCCCTTGAAGATTAACCCCAGTGAAAACAAGCGTCTGTCGTTCTCAAACCGGGGTTATTGCCTGGAATTCTCAGCTTTTGCAGCAGGAATGCTTCAGCCAGGAAACGGGTCCTTCTCCCAGCTCTGCCAGATCTCGATTGTTCTCCCCCTCTCCTCAAGCTTCCCCAGCAAAACTCTAATCACAGCCTCTAGCATGATACTTGCTATGACGCTGCTCCAATCAGAATCAATCATGTCATCTCCTCCCTCACTACACAATGGCTCATTTCTACAGTAAAAGTTTGTAACCAACTGATTTCCTGTTCCTTCGAGCTCTTTGCTTCCTGTAGTTATGTGGACAGAGCAGCAGAGAAAAAAAAAATGAATGTGCGTTTAAAAGTTCACTTTCAGAGTAGGCCTAATTCTGCAGTGGAGACACATTTTTATTAGTGGGTTATGTTAAATGCAGTTTTATTAGTCAGGTTAGTTATTAATAAGGTTAGTTATTAATTTTCAAATGTGCCTCTTGCACCATAGGCATTTCAGGTGAAAAATAGTGTGCATTTTTGAATGTGCACATGTGCTTTTAACTGTAAAAATAGATTTGCATCTTATATATAAAAATCGTTTTTGACTGAATAGCCTGTCTTTACTTATATGTCCATGTTACTCTGGCAACACATATAGCAATGCACCACACCCATGTGGTGGTGCTGCATCAAAAAAAAAATTGCTACCTGTGCAGTAGTGCTGTACTCTGTGCTGTAACACGCCAAATATCCTTACATACCCTCCTTTTGTTTTTAGAACTTGGCTACGATCCAAGCCAATTCCTAAAAACAACTTGTTCTTTTTTTTCTTTTAAAATGCATGTGTATTGGGATATCTTTCTCTTCCTGACGTAGCTACTAAAATCAGTAACATTTTCATTTTTACTGATAGCACAATCAACCATCCACCCATGATTAGTACCAGGACAGCCAAACCCACTATTGAGCGTTCCCCCCAGGTTCCCCAATTAAATCTTTCCACTTCTATTATCCCCAGATTACTAATTGTAATATTGTTTTTTTTCTCAAATTCATTTTTATAAAATGTCTTTCTTTGTGATTCAATAAATATTCCACATCCGGATCTATTGGAAAAGTATCCCTTAGAAAAAAATCGATATTTTCCACTTGGCTTTCCCAAACATCATTTGTTACATGAAACAATGTTAACCCCCCAATTGACACAATTGTATCCTTTGGAACCTGTAAATAAAAAACATTATATTTCACCTGTTTAACCACGTATGTTCCATGGTTTAAATGTACTACCGTCATGTTCTTTAAACAGGTGCTGACCAACCATTTACCTCTGACCATCTTAGCCTGTGCCATTTCTTCACTCCCCATATTGCTAATAATCACTTCACAGCCTTCTGATATACTTCGGTCAGATTTCAAACCACAAATAGTATCTGTGGCATCAAGAACAAATGGTTTACCTGGAAACATATAATTTTGTTCTTTAAATTTGACACATGTTTCCAGGTTTGGTATTAAATAAACTTCAGGTTCCCATGACTGAAATGCCACCACTTCTGGAGTCTTAATCTTAATAAATTTGTCCTCTTGCCAAAATCCCACGTTGTGTACCCACTTCGTTTGATAAATAAGTTCAGGGGCTACATATGGGATGCATAGCAAAAATCCGATCTCTAGTCTTTCCATGTCCACATACAACGGCATTGCATTACCCATTTCGAATGCAATTTTTACCTGTATTATATCAATTTCCCTCCTGGTCAATCTTTCTATCATTTGACGAATAATATCCTGTGAAACAAAATACAAGGGGATATGTCCTTGAATCAATTGTGAAACTGCAGTTTGAACTTCTCTTATATAATTCGTTAATAGTCTATCAACAGGACTCATGTTCAATATTTCATTTAAAGTTCTGTCATGCTTAAGTATTATTTTAGTCGCCCGTTGCATTACATCCGCTCGTTCATTTAGAATGATTGCACTTTCATTTATGAATCTTACTTGTTCATCCAGTCCCCCTCTAATTCCATCTAATGTTTTTTGTATTATTTCTAGGTCAATACTCAGTTGTTGCGCTTTAGTACTCAGTGTTCCTACCGAAATAGAATTGGCTGTTGATATTGTGGTACCTATTATGGCTCCAACTATAGACATTACCAATGATATCGCGAGCATCACCGCACCTCTCTTTCCTCTCCTCTTCTTAATGTCTGCTGAATTCACGAATGTTTTTTCCAACTGCATTAATATATCTCTTATTGACTGCTTAGTGTCCTCTTTTCTTATTTCCAGCCACTCTTTAGTCTGTTCAATCTTAATTCCGGTATTGTTCAAATGTTTTTCAATCAAAATCTCAGGATTCAATGGTATGTATATATTTTGGAAAATCATCCTTCTATCTATCACTCATGATGAATCCTGGTGCCGCTTCCACCGCGATACCAGATGCTGGTCCAGGTTCAATGACAGCCTGTGCTTCTGAATTCTTGAAGATCCCTCCAAATATCATCATCATTAACCATATCATCGGTATCATCTTCAATGCTGATCGCTTTGCAGCCTTGGTCTTCACCCCTCTTTGGGGCTTTCCCGGAATCTGTCCATGTGGGCTCCGGGACTCCATCGTCTCCCGTGGGCTCTGATCCCAGAACCTCCGACCAAATAACTTCACCCTTTTGGCAAAAATAAAACATGCTTGATAAAAAACATTTCGTTTTTTTTTTTTTTTCTGAAATTAAACACAAGTTAAAAAGAAAACAAGCACATATAAAACAGCATTCAATATTTAATACATTTTCTCTCTGCTCACCAACCATGAGCATCCATTATATATATTTATTTATTTATTTATTTTATATTATATATTTTTACATATATTACAGTGTTTATGTGCCATTATAACAATCAACTTTTTAACTTCTTTGTCACTGCCTCCTGATTGTACCCATTTATTTTCTCTTTTTGTGTTCTAGGGACTTTATCTGTTTCTACATGCTCAAGCTGCCTGATCTCATGTCTGGGATGGCATGGTTTGATTTGATTTACATGGACGAACTGCTCTATTGCCGTTTCACCTTCATTTTTCAAAATTTTATAAACTACAGGAGAGACCTTATCTATAATTCGAAATGGCCCCTGCCATGCTGCTAGAAATTTAGAATTTTTCTGTTTACTTTTTCCAAAATGAAACTTGTACGCCTGATCCCCTACACTGTATTCCTTTACTGATGTCTTTTTGTCATAATAAGACTTTGCACTGTCAACAGCTCTTTCCAGATTTCTCTGCACAAAAGCAAATGCATGTTGCAAATGCCTCCTCAGTTCATCAATATATTCATGAACTGTGGATGCACTCACAAGTGTCTGCTCATGTGTTCTGTATAGTAGGTGTTGTGGTAACACCATTTTCCTACCTGTCAAGACCTCATGGGGGCTAACACCTGTTGCTTTGGCAGGAGTTGATCTGATTGCCATCAAAACCAATGGTAAACGTAAATCCCAGCTGGAACCTGCGTCTGCCACAAATTTCTTTAAAATATCCACAACAGACCTATTGCTTCTTTCAACTGTACCTGAAGACGCTGCCCGATATGCGATATATAGTTTCCTTTTCACACCTAGTATTTGCCATACTTTACTCATTAGAGTACTTGTGAAATGACTTCCTCTGTCTGACTCAATTCTTTGTGGCAACCCAAACCTTGAGAACACATGGTTCAGCAGCAATGTGGCTGCTGTTTGCGCACTACAATCTGGTGCAGGAATGCATTCAATCCACTTCGACATCAAGCATACCACACTTAAAATATAACGGTTTCCCCTGCTCGACCTTTTTAAAGGACCTGCATAGTCTATTTGCAAATCTGACCATGGGAGAGTTAGGCCTCTTTTCATCAATGGTGCTCTATGCATTGGTGAAGCAGGTTTAAATTGGGCGCATACTAGACATCCTCTAGTATATAATTCCACATCTTGGGACATATGTGGCCAGTAAGCATAATCTTTTAGTATTTCTAATGTTTTTTGTGAACCTCTATGTCCTGCAGTTATGGCATCATGTGCATGGTGTAGCATTAGCCCTCTGAATGAAAGGGGTACTACCCACTGTATTTGTCCTGTTATGGACTCTCTAATCATGAGTCCATCCTGTAATCTAATTTGTGTTTTGTTCTTTAATAGCACCCTCAACACTTCTTTTCCCATACAATCATTTTCTGTTAAAGAATTTTGTTCAGGATCTATCAAATGATTATAATAGATTCCCAAAATTCGATCATTCTTTTGTGCCTCAATCAAATCTTGGTCTGGCGTGTCATAACTCCACTGCACCCCGGTTGATCTACCTCCTTTGGTGCTTTAGAACGTGTCACTGCATCAATTAGTATTTCACCCATTAAATAATCAATAGGTAGCAATTCTCCCATCACAGCCCCAATCTTAGCCAGGTGGTCTGCCTTATCATTTCCCTCCTTATCCTCTCCTGGTGTTTTTAAATGCCCACAAATGTTTCTCCAGTATATTGTTAAATTATTCTCTGACATCAATTTGCTATGGCTTTTATCATTTTTCCATGTTTAAGTGGCTTTTTGTTGTATGTAACCATGCCTCTTGCTTTCCAACCAGGCAAATACTCCACAAAGCTATTCCGTGCATAGTCAGAATCAGTCACCAGGACAATTTCACTGAACTTTTTATCAACTGCAGTAGCAATTGCTTTATAAATGGCTGCCAATTCCGCCACCTGACTGCTCCTATCTCCAATCCTCATCCCTATACTGGGGGCGCCTTCACATTTCAACCAGACATTTCCTATTCCTGCCACTAATTGTTTATTACTGTCATTTTCAATGTGAAAAGCACAACCATCCACATATGTACCTGCCGACGCGTGTGACTGTTTGTGTTCCAGGAACTGATTGATATTGGGGATTGCACCCCGTTACTACTACATGGACAAATAGTCATAAGAACTGGTTACATCAAATTTCGGCCCGGATTTGAAAAAGGCTCAGTGGAGCCGAAACATGTTATCAATTATGGGCTCAATGGTCATGGATGATCAATAAAGCATAATCTAAGATTTAACTCAACTTGAGTTGTTGGCGCAGAGTCCTGTATTTTCATTAATTAATTTCATCCACATATACAGTTGGCAAATCCTTGCATGTTTTTTCATCAAAAGCTTTGTGTGGCGATTGTTCAAATTCCTGCAAACTAGTTTCCACTTCCATTTCATTTGGTATTTGTTCAGCTGCGCAGTTATGTAAATCAGCTAACCCTTGAGCAATTGGGTTCTTTTTATTTTGTCCATATCTCACTTCTACGGGAAAACCTTGTAATGCCAGCGTCCATGAACTGATTCTGGACTGCGCTATATTACCTGATCTAATTCTTTTACTCTCTAAAAATTGCAAAGGTTGATGATTTGTTTCAATAATCACCTTTTCTCCCTGAACAATGGGGCGGAAATGTTGTAGCGCCCACACAGTGGTTAATAGGGCCTTTTCACATTCATTAAATTTCATTTCAACTTGGGAAAATGCCTTACTTGCATAGGCAATGGTTTTGTGATTCAAATCGTGTTTTTGTGATAACACTGCTGACATACAATGTTCAGAAAAACCTATTTCTATAAAAAAATCCCTGTCCTTTATGGGGTATGCTAAACATGGTGCCTTTACAAGACATTCCTTTAATTTAGCCACTGCATCAGACTGCTCTTTTTCCCATTTCCAGGGAGTATTCAGTTTAAGCAGTTTAGTCAATGGTTGAGTGATTTCTGCATAATTTTCAATGAACTTTCTGTTATAGCCTGTCATCCCTAATAAACTTTTTACTCCTTTCACATTTTTAGGATCTTTTAACCTTTGTATGGCCTCTATTTTCTTCTTTTGTGGATTTAGCCCATGTTCAGTCACTTCATGCCCTAGAAAGTTCACTTTTATCTTGCACCATTTTGCTTTTTGCAAAGATACTTTGGCGCCTGCTTTCTGCAATTGGCCAAGTACATGTCTTATTTCATCAAAATGGCTTTTCAGGCTTTCATTTTTTATCAGGACATCGTCCACATAAACTATTGTTCCTCTTTCCGCTGCATCCGGCATGGCCTTTCTCAAAAATATGCCAAATTCACTCCCACTATTGATGTACCCGAACTGAGCTCTAAGCCAGGCATATTGAGTCCTGTCAAATGTAAAGGAAAATAAATGTTGTATCTCCTCTGCCAATGGCACGCACCAATATCCAGAGGTGAGATCTAATGTGGTAAATAAATTTTAACCATGTACCTGAGCTAGGCCCTGATCAATGAATGGCAGTGGCCATCTAGATACTGGTACTCTTTTATTTAACTCTCTCAAGTCTGCACATAGCCGCCATTGACCATTTGGCTTTAACACACCTAAAATAGGTGTATTGGATGTGCTATGAATGGGCCTGATGATTCCCCGCGATTCCAAATTTTTAATAATCTCTGCCAATGATTCTAAACATGCCAGCGGTAGTCTATACTGGCATACAAACACTGGATTCTGCTACACCCTTCTAGTAGTGTGGCCAAATGTAAATCAGTTAAACCACAATCATAAGCATCTTTTGCAAATACATCCTTAAACTCCATAAATATCTCCCTCAGATTGTCTCTATCCTCATTGCTTTCACACGCATCCGCTAAGGAGATCTGCTCTTCTACCATTTTGGAAAATTCTGGAAAATCTTCTGGTAAGGGAATCTCGGCGCTTTCCTCTAACTGTGTGGCTGTGTCTTTTTGTAAAGCTGCCACTTTTAAATATTTTGGCATATCAGCTTCCACTTCAATGGGCTGATTTTCTGTTTCATTTTCATTTAAATTAAATATTATGCAATCCTCTTGATGGCAGCACACTGTCTCATTTGAATCATAAGGATACACAGAAAGAATTTTAAATATTCCTTTGGGCTGAGAGTCCAGGTGTTCTGGCAACTCACCCTTGGCATCTACATACTTTTCAGGGATATTTCCAATCACCATGTTATTTAAATCTGCCGTATAATGTGATTTTTGTATGGCCATTACTAATGGGGAGTTTTCCTCTAAATGAATATCCTAACAACCTTTATTATTTACCATAATTTTTACAGAACCTTCACCAATGTCTACCAATGGAATGTATTCATAATACAGGCCTTGCTGTTTTATGGATTCATTCAGGCATACAAATGCATCAGAGCCTTTCATCTGCTGTCCATTTTTGCATCTCAATGTTATTGCAAACTGTTTTGTAAATGCAGGAATAATAGTATCTTTCCTCATTTGTAATTCGATTGCATAAGGAACCAGTTGTGCACACTGATAAGCCCTTCTTTTGTCTTCAAATTCAGGTGCCGGACCACCTAGGCGTGACCATATTTTTTGATTAAGGAAATCTAACACCACACACATTCTGTGCATGATGTCATTGCCCATGTAAAATTAATTTTGTGCTCCACTCACTATCCATACATTATGGTAAATTGTTTTCTGCCCAATGCTAATTTTAAGCATGCATCTGCCTGCAATTCGGTTTTCAAAGTCTGGACTGTCCAACCCAGAAACATATTGGTTTTTAATCCTAAATTTCGGGATTTCTTCCCTCTCCATTATTTTTTGCAACAATTTCTCATTAATGAAACTCCTTTCATGTCCAAGCGCTAAAGTGGCTTTTATTGTTTTAAAATAGTCATTTATACCAATATGAACCCATGGTTGCTCATCTTCCGGGTGTATTTCTGCCAGAGTGGTAATGTGTTTTCTGAATCTGTTTTAGGAGCAATATTCTGTTTGCATGTTTTCTCTTTTAAATAAAAACATAATGTGTGCTCATCTATGGCAGTCTGCCAATTTTTCCTTGGGTCCAAGTATATTTGTACAGGTAGTTTTTCATTGTCGCTCTGCATTTTGTCTTGACACATTAATATAACAGAGACACTAGGTATGCAGCTATTCTGGAGATATACCTCCACAGCATCATTTGTTTTGGCAACGGTGTGACATTCATCTATATTGCTGTTTTGTGATTTTAGTTTCTTAGGCCTCAATGGTTTTTTGGTTAAGGACCACAGCACTCCATTCACCCCATCTATGAGAGGAGACAATCTTTTCAGGCAATCTGTCCCCATCAGAAATGGAATTTCACAAATAGATGTGATCAATACCTCTTGTTTCATTCTGTGCTTTCCTATTTTTATGTCAACCTCAGTTACACCTATGATGGGCACCTCCTCCCCATTAAAGTTATGCACTGGGCCTTGATTTTCCTTCACTGTGATCTGACTCTGTGGGGGTCTCCCTTCATTGATACTCTTTACCAGCTCCTTGGACATAATTGTGGCCTGTGCACCAGTGTCAATCATAGCAAAGGTGTGGCATTTTTCTTCTACAGTGATGGATGCATAATATATGTCCTCAACTTCCTCTAATACACATAAGAAGTGTGAATTCTTACTGATTTCAGGGCTCACCTTTCTCAGGTCTTTTTCTCTTTTGGCTACGCACATTGGTAAATGGAAAGACATTTTTCCCTCCTTTTTACCCATTTCTGCGCGAGAGACTCTATTCATTTCTCCATGATCAGAGGTTTTTTGGAGTGTGGCCACTGTTCGCCCATCCATCTGGGTAACATCAGAGACCACATTACAACCTTCCAACTGAACATGTGTAACAACATAATTCAGCAATTTGTCATTCTTTAATTTTGTGCATTTGTGATCATTTAGTGTGATACCAGCCCTTTCAGCCTCTTCAAAAATATGTGGCTCAAAGAATTCTTCAGGTGATTGACTTGTACCCTCCTTTTGAGTATTTCCTTTTTCTGTCTGTGTTTGGTCATTGTTTTGCTTGCCCAGGGAAGGAGCTATAGCATCCCCACTTACTCCCTCCTGTTCACTGGTATTCCCCATGCATGAGTCATTTTTCTTAAATCTGTCCCTTTGTTCTTTTGGAATTCCTAATGTTTCTTTTTCATTTGTACGAATCTTTACTGTTTTATTTAGCTCCAGGTTAAACCGTACCTCTTTTTTAGAAGTATTTGCACTTTCTGTCACAAGTTCATTTACTGGCACTTTCATTTTTAATCCATTAGGCATCTCAGAGTCGTTATGCAAAATTATATCAGAGCAATCTGTCATTTTGGCACTGCAGTTATCATGTGCACTTAGTCACTTTTCGGAAGCCCCCCGGTCATTGCTATGGCCATCAGCCCCCTCTTTGGAAGGTTGTTTTTGCGCTGTACAGAGCTTTCCTATTTGCTCAGCTAACATTTTCACTTGGGCCTCAAGGCACTGGAACCTTTCCATCTCTCTAGGATCCTCTTTCTGTGGCCTAGGTCGATATTGGTTGTTTTCCCCCTGATTGGATCTATTCTGATACCTCTCAGGTGATTGATGTCGGTTGGGATGGTTTCTGAACTCTTGATTCATTTGTGGAGGGGAGCGGGTTGCACCCATCCTTTGATTATAGTCCCCTGGTGGGGAATCATTGTACTGACGTGGATTGTAGTTCACGTTTTGCCTCATGTCCTGTCTCTCAGATTGTGGGTACTGGCCCCTATTTTGATTTCCATTATCAGTAAATCGATCCACATATCGGGGTCTATCCTGATTACCATATATCATGGTGTTGGGATCAAATCTGCTCTGTGTCCCCAATGACTGGTAGGGACCATCATTTCTTTGATCTTGATTTTGTCTCTGGTTATTGTTCATACCTGCCATATCAGGCCGATATCCTACCCGGGGTCTGTCCCCTAAATACCTAGGGCTGATGTAGCTCTCTCTATTACTAGGATCATGTGATTGGAACATTGGTACAGGAAATGGCGATCTTTGTTGATTACCCCTTTGTTCAGGTGTCACATTCTTTTTACCTTGGCTTTGAGCAGACTCAAGGGACATTTTGGCTGACCTGATTTCCATTACTGTGGCTGAGGGTTCTTTAGATTTAGGTCTAGTATCTTTCATTTTATCACTTTCTCTACTCTGACAATAGAGTATCTCATATAGTTTTGTGCTTTGATGTACAATCCATTCAAGGGACTTGTCACGGTCAAATTCACGGACCAATTGGGATATGATGTCTTTCTGTAGCCCATAGAAGTATGCAGTTTTAAACTCATTGGAATTTGAGTCAAAAGATACATCAAAGCGAGAAAATGCTCTTTTTAAGTCTTGTAAAAATTGGCGAGGGGATGTATTAGGTGCAGCAGTAATTGTGTAAGTGACTTTCTTTGCCTCCTGCAATGACTGAAAAGGAGAAAAATGACGCCTAATTTCTTTTTCAAACTCCAACCAGGTCATATTCTGCTGTTCATTTAATCCCCTTATGATGCTGGCCGTCGGGGTATCTAAAGTTAAATGAAAATATTGTCTGTACTGTTCCTTAGGTATCTGGAGTGCTTTAAAAATGTCATACACCACTTCTAAGTGATCCTCAATGCAGCATTCACCTCCCTTTTTAAATGGTTTGATCAGGGCTTTAATGGATTTCATTATTTTTATGGGGCTACTTGTTGCAATGCATGGACTATTTTGTGATTCAATCCTGTTTTCAGGTGTATGGAATTGGTGGCTGCCCCCAATGGGAGTATCAAATCCCCCAAGGGCGCTGCAACCAAGTTCAGTCACTGGCCCAGTCACTGGAGCACCAGCTCTTTGGGCAGAGCTAGAATTCACCTCCATTGAATGTGGTACCCTGCAGCCTCTCCTGGGACCTGGGAATGCACATTTGCTGTTCTAAGTCCTTACACTTTTTAAGGAGTCTGTTTGCTTCATTTTGCAAATAGTTGTTTTCATCACTCATCTTATTAATCACCTCCTGCATGTCGCACATTTGCATTTGGCATTCATTGAACTCTTTATTTCTCTTGTCTCTTTCTTGAATCATTTTAATCATTTCTTTTTCACAATGTTCTTTTTGTAAAATCTGCATTTCTGAAACAACCTCATTTTTATCCTGTCTAATGTGGTCCACTAAGGCTTTTAAGTGTACCAATTCTTGCTCACTATCCTCAAATTGTTCCTTGCTTTTGGATAACTGAACATCAAAGTATCTGCATTTTAATTGCATGTCTTTTTGGCATACATCCAATTCTGCTCTTAACATTTCCTGATTTTTACTTGCCCCATCTAATTCAGTCTTTAACCTGTTAATTAGCTGGGTATCATTCTCCTGCATTCGCAGGGACTTATTCAAAATAAACCATATTTTGCCGCATAGCCGTATTAAACAGTCTTTCTCTGCACTTTTATCGGCTGCATTCAATAATCTTGTAAGGCAGACCTGAATTATGCTGCCTTCTGCAAAAATATTGTCTAGTTTTTCTTTCTGCACCTCACCCTGAATGCGGTCACGCCGTTCTAAGGTGCCATTCGACGACCACGTCCCATGTGCAAACAACTTTGCCTCTAAATATTGCACTAGGTCTGAAAATGTAGTTTCCCTTGACATTCTGAAATTCGTTTTTAGTGGCACACTGCTATTATAAAATGGGTTCCCTTTAATGTGCAAATGGCAGTGTGAGACACGCTTGCCACGCCCAGTAGGTACTCTATGATCACCTTCCCGGCCTGCAACGCACCATAAATATGTTGGGTATTTTGTGGATATTTGGGGCTTTGCAGTATTTTCTTACCGCCAAAATACCTTTAGCAATAATCACTCTCTGTATTCATATTGGATCACACATAACAATAATACATTGCATTATTTCAGAATTCAGACCTATTTAGATAATGTGCGTGATAATTTGCGTGGTTGGTTTATTTGTGGCCCCAATATCCAACATCCCTTGTTTTTTATCTAGATTGTTCTTGATCACTAGAGAGACCTCAGACCTACATTTTAGGGATAACACATTTTCAGTGTGACTGGGACTCCCTCGAATACACTGACTGAACAGTTTCGCACACTTTCGCACAGCTCCCACACTTCTGTAATTACCTTATCTGTTCAGCATGAGTTTTCTCCGGCTATTCTCTTTCTGAATTTGGCTCCCTTGAAGATTAACCCCAGTGAAAACAAGCGTCTGTCGTTCTTTCTCAAACCGGGGTTATTGCCTGGAATTCTCAGCTTTTGCAGCAGGAATGCTTCAGCCAGGAAACAGGTCCTTCTCCCAGCTCTGCCCGATCTCGATTGCTCTCCCCCTCTCCTCAAGCTTCCCCAGCAAAACTCTAATCACAGCCTCTAGCATGATACTTGCTATGACGCTGCTCCAATCAGAATCAATCATGTCATCTCCTCCCTCACTACACAATGGCTCATTTCTACAGTAAAAGTTTGTAACCAACTGATTTCCTGTTCCTTCGAGCTCTTTGCTTCCTGTAGTTATGTGGACAGAGCAGCAGAGAAAAAAAAAATGAATGTGCGTTTAAAAGTTCACTTTCAGAGTAGGCCTAATTCTGCAGTGGAGACACATTTTTATTAGTGGGTTATGTTAAATGCAGTTTTATTAGTCAGGTTAGTTATTAATAAGGTTAGTTATTAATTTTCAAATGTGTCTCTTGCACCATAGGCATTTCAGGTGAAAAATGGTGTGCATTTTTGAATGTGCACATGTGCTTTTAACTGTAAAAATAGATTTGCATCTTATATGTAGAAATTGTTTTTGACTGAATAGCCTGTCTTTACTTATATGTCCATGTTACTCTGGCAACACATATAGCAATGCACCACACCCATGTGGTGGTGCTGCATCAAAAAAAAATTGCTACCTGTACAGTAGTGCTGTACTCTGTGCTGTAACACGCCAAATATCCTTACAGAACCCTAAAGTACCCTTGAAAATCAGTGCTCCATTTGTGACAAATTTTTACTGACCAAACATTTGACTACGTTTCTTAAAAATATTTGCTCGATATCCTGAACCCCCTGGTAATGTTTATTTAATCCTTGACTGGTCATATCTGCCTGACAAATGTCCTACTGACCACAACCAATGTATGGCATTAGGTTTTGTGTAAAATATTTTTTGAACCGAGAAAAGAGGTTCCAAATCCTTCTGAATTTTCTTTTTATATTCCTAACTACTTTTTCACCAATGTAACATGCCCTAGGTGCTTTAAAATTAACTATTTGCCATTACATGCCAAAATAATTCTTAAGAGGTAGGATCCAAAGCCCTGTTGAAGTGATCTGTAAATCCAACCATGTAGTGACCAGTATAAATCAATATTATGTCATCGTATTTCTCCATTAAGTTAGCAACATTTGAAAATATGTATAATATTTAAAAAAATTCAGAGACAACAAGTCTAAAAAAAAAAACTGCTTTTACATATTCAAACAAGCTATATATATAAAAACCTGATAATTACAATAAATGATATAAACATAGCTTCCATGCATGTTCCTTCAGGAAATTAACCAAATCTTCATTGGCTCTCATTCTGCAGGCATTCATTGTGCTTCCTCATGCACAATTTCTTCATTCATTGAGGGGTGGGTAAATGTAAACATCCCATTGCATCAGCCTCCAGCATTCGGGGGATCCTATTTCACAGATATCTTCTTGCCTTCTAATATGTCAACGGAGGTCTTCATATAAAACTGAAGAGGGCAGCTTATGTGTATTTTGGACATCTGCCTCTCTCCCTATCGGACAAACCCTTACTTTAAGAGGTATAATGACTTAATGTGGCAAATTCAGTTACCTCCCAACCCACTATCCAAATGGGCAGTGCCCTACATCCCCCCATCCTAACCCCCATTACCACAAGTATTTCTCTTTAGCAGGGGAGGCCGAAATTGTGCTTACACTGAAATTCAATTAATGATTAGCAGAAAATCACTGATGCGTTTTTAAAAAATAAGTACAAAATCTTAACTTGGCTGACACCTTCAAACTGAACACCTCTGATTTAGCTAATAAGGAGATACCAGGTTTACCTTGAGCGAGGAACAGGATTTTATTTTGCACCTGAACATGGCACAGGAAATTATTTTACACCTCTACTCTTGCCACAGGAATTTATTTTGCAACCCCTCCAGGAAATGATCGTTTGAACAACCCCAGATTTCGCTGCCATATAAAATCATGGAACAGACGTTTGCCTTACATAACTCCGGGGCACATCTCCAATATGAATGCCCCAAACTTAAAAGAAATGAAATCTTAAAAAGCCCTTGAAACCTTAAAGATGGCCTTCCAGCTGTCTTCATAAAATGATTGACCCACGCTACCTCCTCATCTCTATATTCATTTAAAAACCAGCTACAAGGTTTCCTGAACAACATCATTTTTGTTTTTATCATATTTCATTTGAAAGAACAGTTCCCAAACTAGAAATTTGTGTATAGCAGGCCATGTTGAAGACCTGCCAGGGGAAAGTCCAAAATAGATGTGTCATCGGCATAAAGAGGCATGCTAATGTACCCTTGCGAGAAGGCAGATATTCTTTCCTAAGCAAAGTGCTAGAGTCAAAGTCCAAATGGAATAAATTAGGGCCAACTGACATCCCTTTAATTGCTGCGAAAAAACAATGTATAATTACAATACAGTAATCAATGACTGAGGAACAGTTTTACTGGTCTTGGATGCTTAGGAAAACACCATTTGCCACTAAAGATTCCGCAAAAATCCCCAGACAGAACCCTAAAGTACACTTGAAAATCAGTGCTCCATTTGTGACAAACTTTTACTGACCAAACATTTGCACTACGTTTCTGAAAAATATTTAGCTCGATATCCTGAACCCCCTGGTAATGTTTATTTAATCCTTGACTTGTCATATCTGCCTGACAAATGTCCTACTGACCACAGCCAATGTATGGCATTAGGTTTTGTGTCAAATATTTTCTGAACCGAGAAAAGAGGTTCCAAATCCTTCTGAATTTTCTTTTTTGTATTCCTAACTACTTTTTCACCAATGTAACATGCCCCAGGGGCTTTACAATTAACTATTTGCCATTACATGCCAAAATAATTCTTAAGAGGTAGGATCCAAAGCCCTGTTGAAGTGATCTGTAAATCCAACCATGTAATGACCAGTATAAATCAATATTATGTCATCGTATTTCTCCATTAAGTTAGCAACATTTGAAAATATGTATCATATTTCAAAAAATTCAGAGAACAAGTCTAAAACAAAAAACTGCTTTTGCGTATTCAAACAAGCTATATATAAAGACCAGAAATTTACAATAAATGATATAAATATAGCTTCCATGCATGTCCAAACAGGAAATTAACCAAATATTCATTGGCTCCCATTTTGCAGCATACATTGTGCTTCCTCATGCACAACTTCTTCATTCATTGAGGGGTGGGTTAATGTAAACGTGATATTTTATCAGCCTCCAGCATTCGGGGGATCCTATTTCACAGACATCTTCTTGCCTTGTAATATGTGTACGGAGGTCTTCATATGAAACTGAAGAGGGCAGCTTATGTGTATTTTGGACATCTGCCTCTCTCCCTTTAAGAGGTATAATGACTTAATGTGGCAAATTTAGTTACCTCCCAACCCACTATCCAAATGGGCAGTGCGTACATCCCCCCATCCTAACCCCCATTACCACAAGTATTTCTCTTTAGCAGGGGAGGCCGAAATCGTGCTTACACTGAAATTCAATTTATGATTAGCAGAAAATCACTGATGCGTTTTTAAAAAATAAGTCCAAAATCTTAACTTGGCCGACTCCTTCAAACTGAACACCTCTGATTTAGCTAATAAGGAGATACCAGGTTTACCTTGAGCGAGGAACAGGATTTTATTTTGCATCTGAACATGGCACAGGAAATTATTTTACACCTGTACTCTTGGCACAGGAATTTATTTTGCAACCCCTCCAGGAAATGACCGTTTGAACAACCCCAGATTTCGCTGCCATATGAAATCATGGAACAGACGTTTGCCTTACATAACTCCGGGGCACTTCTCCAATATGAATGCCCCAAACTTAAAAGAAATGAAATCTTAAAAAGCCCTTGAAACCTTAAAGATGGCCTTCCAGCTGTCTTCATAAAATGATTGACCCAGGCTACCTCCTCATCTCTATATTCATTTAAAAACCAGCTACAAGGTTTCCTGAACAACATCATTTTTGTTTTTATCATATTTCATTTGAAACAACAGTTCCCAAACTAGTAATTTGTGTATAGCAGGCCATGTTGAAGACTTGCCAGGGGAAAGTCCAAAATAGATGTGTCATCGGCATAAAGAGGCATGCTAATGTACCCTTGCGAGAAGGCAGATATTCTTCCCTAAGCAAAGTGCTAGAGTCAAAGTCCAAATGGAATAAATTAGCGCCAACTGACATCCCTTTAATTGCTGCGAAAAAACAATGTATAATCACAATATAGTAATCAATGACTGAGGAACAGTTTTACTGGTCTTGTATGCTTAGGAAAACACCATTTGCCACTAAAGATTCCGCAAAATCCCCAGACAGAACCCTAAAGTACACTTGAAAATCAGTGCTCCTTTTGTGACAAATTTTTACTGACCAAATATTTGCACTACGTTTCTTAAAAATATTTAGCTCGATATCCTGAACCCCCTGGTAATGTTTATTTAATCCTTGACTGGTCATATCTGCCTGACAAATGTCCTACTGACCACAACCAATGTATGGCATTAGGTTTTGTGTAAAATATTTTCTGAACCGAGAAAAGAGGTTCCAAATCCTTCTGAATTTTCTTTTTATATTCCTAACTACTTGTTCACCAATGTAACATGCCCCAGGTGCTTTAAAATTAACTATTTGCCATTACATGCCAAAATAATTCTTAACAGGTAGGATCCAAAGCCCTGTTGAAGTGATCTGTAAATCCAACCATGTAATGAAGAGTAAAAACCAATATTATGTCATCATATTTCTCCATTAAGTTAGCAACATTTGAAAATATGTATCATATTTCAAAAAATTCAGAGAACAAGTCTAAAACAAAAAACTGCTTTTGCGTATTTAAACAAGCTATATATAAAGACCAGAAATTTACAATAAATGATATAAACATAGCTTCCATGCATGTCCACACAGGAAATTAACCAAATCTTCATTGGCTCCCATTTTGCAGGCATACATTGTGCTTCCTCATGCACAACTTCTTCATTGATTGAGGGGTGGGTAAATGTAAACGTGATATTGTATCAGCCTCCAGCATTCGGGGTTCTTATTTCACAGACATCTTCTTGCCTTGTAATATGTGTACGGAGGTCTTCATATAAAACTGAAGAGGGCAGCTTATGTGTATTTTGGACATCTGCCTTTCTCCCTATCAGACAAGCTCTTACTTTAAGAGGTATAATGACTTAATGTGGCAAATTTAGTTACCTCCCAACCCACTATCCAAATGGGCAGTGCCGTACATCCCCCCATCCTGACCCCCATTACCACAAATATTTCTCTTTGGCAGGGGAGGCCGAAACCGTGCTTACACTGAAATTCAATTTATGATTAGCAGAAAATCACTGATGCGTTTTTAAAAAATAAGTACAAAATCTTAACTTGGCTGACACCTTCAAACTGAACACCTCTGATTTAGCTAATAAGGAGATACCAGGTTTACCTTGAGCGAGGAACAGGATTTTATTTTGCACCTGAACATGGCACAGGAAATTATTTTACACCTGTACTCTTGGCCCAGGAATTAATTTTGCAACCCCTCCAGGAAATTACCGTTTGAACAACCCCAGATTTCGCTGCCATATAAAATCATGGAACAGACGTTTGCCTTACATAACTCCGGGGCACTTCTCCAATTTGAATGCCCCAAACTTAAAAGAAATGAAATCTTAAAAAGCCCTTGAAACCTTAAAGATGGATTTCCAGCTGTCTTCATAAAATGATTGACCCAGGCTACCTCCTCATCTCTATATTCATTTAAAAACCAGCTACAAGGTTTCCTGAACAACATCATTTTTGTTTTTATCATATTTCATTTGAAACAACAGTTCCCAAACTAGTAATTTGTGTATAGCAGGCCATGTTGAAGACCTGCCAGGGGAAAGTCCAAAATAGATGTGTCATCGGCATAAAGAGGCATGCTAATGTACCCTTGCGAGAAGGCAGATATTCTTTCCTAAGCAAAGTGCTAGAGTCAAAGTCTAAATGGAATAAATTAGGGCCAACTGACATCCCTTTAATTGCTGTGAAAAAAGCAATGTATAGTTACAATACAGTAATCAATGACTGAGGAGCAATTTTACTGGTCTTGTATGCTTAGGAAACACCATTTGCCACTAAAGATTCCGCAAAATACCCAGACAGAACCTTAAAGTACACTTGAAAATCAGTGCTCCATTTGTGACAAATTTTTACTGACCAAACATTTGCACTACGTTTCTTAAAAATATTTAGCTCGATATCCTGAACCCCCTGGTAATGTTTATTTAATCCTTGACTGGTCATATCTGCCTGACAAATGTCCTACTGACCACAACCAATGTATGGCATTAGGTTTTGTGTAAAATATTTTTTGAACCGAGAAAAGAGGTTCCAAATCCTTCTGAATTTTCTTTTTATATTCTTAACTACTTTTTCACCAATGTAACATGCCCCAGGTGCTTTAAAATTAACTATTTGCCATTGCATGCCAAAATAATTCTTAAGAGGTAGGATCCAAAGCCCTGTTGAAGTGATCTGTAAATCCAACCATGTAATGACCAGTATAAATCAATATTATGTCATTGTATTTCTCCATTAAGTAAGCAACATGTGAAAATATGTATCATATTTCAAAAAATTCAGAGACCAAGTCTAAAACAAAAAACTGCTTTTGCGTATTCAAACAAGCTATATATAAAGACCTGAAATTTACAATAAATTATTTAAACATAGCTTCCATGCATGTCCACACAGGAAATTAACCAAATCTTCATTGGCTCTCATTTTGCAGGCATACTTTGTGCTTCCTCATGCACAATTTCTTCATTCATTGAGTGGTGGGTAAATGTAAACGTCCTATTAGCATCAGCCTACAGCATTCGGGGGATCCTATTTCACAGACATCTTCTTGCCTTGTAATATGTGTACGGAGGTCTTCATATAAAACTGAAGAGGGCAGCTTATGTGTATTTTGGACATCTGCCTCTCTCCCTATCGGACAAACTCTTACTTTAAGAGTTATAATGACTTAATGTGGCAAATTTAGTTACCTCCTAACCCACTATCCAACTGGGCAGTGCCCTACATCCCCCCATCCTAACCACCATTACCACAAGTATTTCTCTTTAGAGGGGAGGCCGAAATCGTGCTTACACTGAAATTCAATTTATGATTAGCAGAAAATCACTGATGCGTTTTTAAAAAATAAGTACAAAATCTTAACTTGGCTGACACCTTCAAACTGAACACCTCTGATTTAGCTAATAAGGAGATACCAGGTTTACCTTGAGCGAGGAACAGGATTTTATTTTGCACCTGAACATGGCACAGGAAATTATTTTACACCTGTACTCTTGCCACAGGAATTTATGTTGCAACTCCTCCAGGAAATGACCGTTTGAACAACCCCAGATTTCGCTGCCATATAAAATCATCGAACAGACGTTTGCCTTACATAACTCCGGGGCACTTCTCCAATATGAATGCCCCAAACTTAAAAGAAATGAAATCTTAAAAAGCCCTTGAAACCTTAAAGATGGCCTTCCAGCTGTCTAAATGATTGACCCAGGCTACCTCCTCATCTCTATATTCATTTAAAAACCAGCTACAAGGTTTCCTGAACAACATCATTTTTGTTTTTATCATATTTCATTTGAAACAACAGTTCCCAAACTAGTAATTTGTGTATAGCAGGCCATGTTGAAGACCTGCCAGGGGAAAGTCCAAAATAGATGTGTCATCGGCATAAAGAGGCATGCTAATGTACCCTTGCGAGAAGGCAGATATTCTTTCCTAAGCAAAGTGCTAGAGTCAAAGTCCAAATGGAATAAATTAGGGCCAACTGACATCCCTTTAATTGCTGCAAAAAAACAATGTACAATTACAATATTGTAATCAATGACTGAGGAACAGTTTTACTGGTCTTGTATGCTTAGGAAAACACCATTTGCCACTAAAGATTCCGCAAAATCCCCAGACAGAACCCTAAAGTACACTTGAAAATCAGTGCTCCATTTGTGACAAATTTTTACTGACCAAACATTTGCACTACGTTTCTTAAAAATATTTAGCTCGATATCCTGAACCCCCTGGTAATGTTTATTTAATCCTTGACTGGTCATATCTGCCTGACAAATGTCCTACTGACCACAACCAATGTATGGCATTAGGTTTTGTGTAAAATATTTTCTGAACCGAGAAAAGAGGTTCCAAATCCTTCTGAATTTTCTTTTTATATTCCTAACTACTTTTTCAACAATGTAACATGCCCCAGGTGCTTTAAAATTAACTATTTGCCATTACATGCCAAAATAATTCTTAACAGGTAGGATCCAAAGCCCTGTTGAAGTGATCTGTAAATCCAACCATGTAATGACCAGTATAAATCAATATTATGTCATCGTATTTCTCCATTAAGTTAGCAACATTTGAAAATATGTATCATATTTCAAAAAATTCAGGGACCAAGTCTAAAACAAAAAACTGCTTTTGTGTATTCAAACAAGTTATATATAAAGACCTGAAATTTACAATAAATGATATAAACATAGCTTCAATGCATGTCCACACAGGAAATTAACCAAATCTTCATTGGCTCTCATTTTGCAGGCATACTTTGTGCTTCCTCATGCACAATTTCTTCATTCATTGAGTGGTGGGTAAATGTAAACGTCCTATTAGCATCAGCCTCCAGCATTCGGGGGATCCTATTTCACAGACATCTTCTTGCCTTCTAATATGTGTACAGAGGTCTTCATATAAAACTGAAGAGGGCAGCTTATGTGTATTTTGGACATCTGCCTTTCTCCCTATCAGACAAGCTCTTACTTTAAGAGGTATAATGACTTAATGTGGCAAATTTAGTTACCTCCCAACCCACTATCCAAATGGGCAGTGCCGTACATCCCCCCCATCCTAACCCCCATTACCACAAGTATTTCTCTTTAGCAGGGGAGGCCGAAATCGTGCTTACACTGAAATTCAATTTATGATTAGCAGAAAATCACTGATGCGTTTTTAAAAAATAAGTACAAAATCTTAACTTGGCTGACACCTTCAAACTGAACACCTCTGATTTAGCTAATAAGGAGATACCAGGTTTACCTTGAGCGAGGAACAGGATTTTATTTTGCACCTGAACATGGCACAGGAAATTATTTTACACCTGTACTCTTGCCACAGGAATTTATTTTGCAACCCCTCCAGGAAATGACCGTTTGAACAACCCCAGATTTCGCTGCCATATAAAATCATCGAACAGACGTGTGCCTTACATAACTCCGGGGCACTTCTCCAATATGAATGCCCCAAACTTAAAAGAAATGAAATCGTAAAAAGCCCTTGAAACCTTAAAGATGGCCTTCCAGCTGTCTTCATAAAATGATTGACCCAGGCTACCTCCTCATCTCTATATTCATTTAAAAACCAGCTACAAGGTTTCCTGAACAACATCATTTTTGTTTTTATCATATTTCATTTGAAACAACAGTTCCCAAACTAGTAATTTGTGTATAGCAGGCCATGTTGAAGACCTGCCCGGGGAAAGTCCAAAATAGATGTGTCATCGGCATAAAGAGGCATGCTAATGTACCCTTGCGAGAAGGCAGATATTCTTTCCTAAGCAAAGTGCTAGAGTCAAAGTCCAAATGGAATACATTAGGGCCAACTGACATCCCTTTAATTGCTGCGAAAAAACAATGTACAATTACAATATAGTAATCAATGACTGAGGAACAGTTTTACTGGTCTTGTATGCTTAGGAAAACACCATTTGCCACTAAAGATTCCGCAAAATTCCCAGACAGAACCCTAAAGTACACTTGAAAATCAGTGCTCCATTTGTGACAAATTTTTACTGATCAAACATTTGCACTACGTTTCTTAAAAATATTTAGCTCGATATCCTGAACCCCGTGGTAATGTTTATTTAATCCTTGACTGGTCATATCTGCCTGACAAATGTCATACTGACCACAACCAATGTATGGCATTATGTTTTGTGTAAAATATTTTCTGAACCCTGAAAAGAGGTTCCAAATCCTTCTGAATTTTCTTTTTATATTCCTAACTACTTTTTCACCAATGTAACATGCCCCAGGTGCTTTAAAATTAACTATTTGCCATTACATGCCAACATAATTCTTAAGAGGTAGGATCCAAAGCCCTGTTGAAGTGATCTGTAAATCCAACCATGTAATGACCAGTATAAATCAATATTATGTCATCATATTTCTCCATTAAGTTAGCAACATTTGAAAATATGTATCATATTTCAAAAAATTCAGAGAACAAGTCTAAAACAAAAAACAGCTTTTGCGTAGTCAAACAAGCTATATATAAAGACCAGAAATTTACAATAAATTATATAAACATAGCTTCCATGCATGTCCACACAGGAAATTAACCAAATCTTCATTGGCTCCCATTTTGCAGGCATACATTGTGCTTCCTCATGCACAACTTCTTCATTGATTGAGGGGTGGGTAAATGTAAACGTGATATTGTATCAGCCTCCAGCATTCGGGGGATCCTATTTCACAGACATTTTCTTGCCTTGTAATATGTGTACGGAGGTCTTCATATAAAACTGAAGAGGGCAGCTTATGTGTATTTTGGACATCTGCCTCTCTCCCTATCGGACAAACTCTTACTTTAAGAGGTATAATGACTTAATGTGGCAAATTTAGTTACCTCCCAACCCACTATCCAAATGGGCAGTGCGTACATCCCCCCATCCTAACCCCCATTACCACAAGTATTTCTCTTTAGCAGGGGAGGCCGAAATCGTGCTTACACTGAAATTCAATTTATGATTAGCAGAAAATCACTGATGCGTTTTTAAAAAATAAGTCCAAAATCTTAACTTGGCCGACTCCTTCAAACTGAACACCTCTGATTTAGCTAATAAGGAGATACCAGGTTTACCTTGAGCGAGGAACAGGATTTTATTTTGCACCTGAACATGGCACAGGAAATTATTTTACACCTGTACTCTTGGCACAGGAATTTATTTTGCAACCCCTCCAGGAAATGACCGTTTGAACAACCCCAGATTTCGCTGCCATATGAAATCATGGAACAGACGTTTGCCTTACATAACTCCGGGGCACTTCTCCAATATGAATGCCCCAAACTTAAAAGAAATGAAATCTTAAAAAGCCCTTGAAACCTTAAAGATGGCCTTCCAGCTGTCTTCATAAAATGATTGACCCAGGCTACCTCCTCATCTCTATATTCATTTAAAAACCAGCTACAAGGTTTCCTGAACAACATCATTTTTGTTTTTATCATATTTCATTTGAAACAACAGTTCCCAAACTAGTAATTTGTGTATAGCAGGCCATGTTGAAGACCTGCCAGGGCAAAGTCCAAAATAGATGTGTCATCGGCATAAAGAGGCATGCTAATGTACCCTTGCGAGAAGGCAGATATTCTTTCCTAAGCAAAGTGCTAGAGTCAAAGTCCAAATGGAATAAATTAGGGCCAACTGACATCCCTTTAATTGCTGCGGAAAAACAATGTACAATTACAATATTGTAATCAATGACTGAGGAACAGTTTTACTGGTCTTGTATGCTTAGGAAAACACCATTTGCCACTAAAGATTCCGCAAAATCCCCAGACAGAACCCTAAAGTACACTTGAAAATCAGTGCTCCATTTGTGACAAATTTTTACTGACCAAACATTTGCACTACGTTTCTTAAAAATATTTAGCTCGATATCCTGAACCCCCTGGTAATGTTTATTTAATCCTTGACTGGTCATATCTGCCTGACAAATGTCCTACTGACCACAACCAATGTATGGCATTAGGTTTAGTGTAAAATATTTTTTGAACCGAGAAAAGAGGTTCCAAATCATTCTGAATTTTCTTTTTATATTCCTAACTACTTTTTCACCAATGTAACATGCCCCAGGTGCTTTAAAATTAACTATTTGCCATTGCATGCCAAAATAATTCTTAAGAGGTAGGATCCAAAGCCCTGTTGAAGTGATCTGTAAATCCAACCATGTAATGACCAGTATAAGTCAATATTATGTCATCGTATTTCTCCATTAAGTTAGCAACATGTGAAAATATGTATCATATTTCAAAAAATTCAGAGACCAAGTCTAAAACAAAAAACTGCTTTTGCGTATTCAAACAAGCTATATATAAAGACCTGAAATTTACAATAAATGATTTAAACATAGCTTCCATGCATGTCCACACAGGAAATTAACCAAATCTTCATTGGCTCTCATTTTGCAGGCATACTTTGTGCTTCCTCATGCACAATTTCTTCATTCATTGAGGGGTGGGTAAATGTAAACGTCCTATTAGCATCAGCCTCCAGCATTCGGGGGATCCTATTTCACAGACATCTTCTTGCCTTGTAATATGTGTACGGAGGTCTTCATATAAAACTGAAGAGGGCAGCTTATGTGTATTTTGGACATCTGCCTCTCTCCCTATCGGACAAACTCTTACTTTAAGAGGTATAATGACTTAATGTGGCAAATTTAGTTACCTCCCAACCCACTATCCAAATGGGCAGTGCCGTACATCCCCCCATCCTGACCCCCCTTACCACAAGTATTTCTCTTTAGCAGAGGAGGCCGAAATCGTGCTTACACTGAAATTCAATTTATGATTAGCAGAAAATCACTGATGCGTTTTTAAAAAATAAGTACAAAATCTTAACTTGGCTGACACCTTCAAACTGAACACCTCTGATTTAGCTAATGAGGAGATACCAGGTTTACCTTGAGCGAGGAACAGGATTTTATTTTGCACCTGAACATGGCACAGGAAATTATTTTACACCTGTACTCTTGGCACAGGAATTTATTTTGCAACCCCTCCAGGAAATGACCGTTTGAACAACCCCAGATTTCGCTGCCATATAAAATCATGGAACAGACGTTTGCCTTACATAACTCCGGGGCACTTCTCCAATATGAATGCCCCAAACTTAAAATAAATGAAATCTTAAAAAGCCCTTGAAACCTTAAATATGGCCTTCCAGCTGTCTTCATAAAATGATTGACCCAGGCTACCTCCTCATCTCTATATTCATTTAAAAACCAGCTACAAGGTTTCCTGAACAACATCATTTTTGTTTTTATCATATTTCATTTGAAAGAACAGTTCCCAAACTAGTAATTTGTGTATAGCAGGCCATGTTGAAGACCTGCCAGGGGAAAGTCCAAAATAGATGTGTCATCGGCATAAAGAGGCATGCTATAAAATGTACCCTTGCGAGAAGGCAGATATTCTTTCCTAAGCAAAGTGCTAGAGTCAAAGTCTAAATGGAATAAATTAGGGCCAACTGACATCCCTTTAATTGCTGTGAAAAAAGCAATGTATAGTTACAATACAGTAATCAATGACTGAGGAACAGTTTTACTGGTCTTGTATGCTTAGGAATCACCATTTGCCACTAAAGATTCCGCAAAATCCCCAGACAGAACCTTAAAGTACACTTGAAAATCAGTGCTCCATTTGTGACAAATTTTTACTGACCAAACATTTGCACTACGTTTCTTAAAAATATTTAGCTCGATATCCTGAACCCCCTGGTAATGTTTATTTAATCCTTGACTGGTCATATCTGCCTGACAAATGTCCTACTGACCACAACCAATGTATGGCATTAGGTTTTGTGTAAAATATTTTCTGAACCGAGAAAAGAGGTTCCAAATCCTTCTGAATTTTCTTTTTATATTCTTAACTACTTTTTCACCAAGGTAACATGCCCCAGGTGCTTTAAAATTAACTATTTGCCATTACATGCCAAAATAATTCTTAAGAGGTAGGATCCAAAGCCCTGTTGAAGTGATCTGTAAATCCAACCATGTAATGAAGAGTAAAAATCAATATTATGTCATCATATTTCTCCATTAAGTTAGCAACATTTGAAAATATGTATCATAATTCAAAATATTCAGAGAACAAGTCTGAAACAAAAAACTGCTTTTGCGTAGTCAAACAAGCTATATATAAAGACCAGAAATTTACAATAAATGATATAAACATAGCTTCCATGCATGTCCACACAGGAAATTAAACAAATCTTCATTGGCTCCCATTTTGCAGGCATACATTGTGCTTCCTCATGCACAACTTCTTCATTGATTGAGGGGTGGGTAAATGTAAACGTGATATTGTATCAGCCTCCAGCATTCGGGGGATCCTATTTCACAGACATCTTCTTGCCTTGTAATATGTGTACGGAGGTCTTCATATAAAACTGAAGAGGGCAGCTTATGTGTATTTTGGACATCTGCCTCTCTCCCTTTAAGAGGTATAATGACTTAATGTGGCAAATTTAGTTACCTCCCAACCCACTATCCAAATGGGCAGTGCGTACATCCCCCCATCCTAACCCCCATTACCACAAGTATTTCTCTTTAGCAGGGGAGGCCGAAATCGTGCTTACACTGAAATTCAATTTATGATTAGCAGAAAATCACTGATGCGTTTTTAAAAAATAAGTCCAAAATCTTAACTTGGCCGACTCCTTCAAACTGAACACCTCTGATTTAGCTAATAAGGAGATACCAGGTTTACCTTGAGCGAGGAACAGGATTTTATTTTGCACCTGAACATGGCACAGGAAATTATTTTACACCTGTACTCTTGGCACAGGAATTTATTTTGCAACCCCTCCAGGAAATGACCGTTTGAACAACCCCAGATTTCGCTGCCATATGAAATCATGGAACAGACGTTTGCCTTACATAACTCCGGGGCACTTCTCCAATATGAATGCCCCAAACTTAAAAGAAATGAAATCTTAAAAAGCCCTTGAAACCTTAAAGATGGCCTTCCAGCTGTCTTCATAAAATGATTGACCCAGGCTACCTCCTCATCTCTATATTCATTTAAAAACCAGCTACAAGGTTTCCTGAACAACATCATTTTTGTTTTTATCATATTTCATTTGAAACAACAGTTCCCAAACTAGTAATTTGTGTATAGCAGGCCATGTTGAAGACTTGCCAGGGGAAAGTCCAAAATAGATGTGTCATCGGCATAAAGAGGCATGCTAATGTACCCTTGCGAGAAGGCAGATATTCTTCCCTAAGCAAAGTGCTAGAGTCAAAGTCCAAATGGAATAAATTAGCGCCAACTGACATCCCTTTAATTGCTGCGAAAAAACAATGTATAATCACAATATAGTAATCAATGACTGAGGAACAGTTTTACTGGTCTTGTATGCTTAGGAAAACACCATTTGCCACTAAAGATTCCGCAAAATCCCCAGACAGAACCCTAAAGTACACTTGAAAATCAGTGCTCCTTTTGTGACAAATTTTTACTGACCAAATATTTGCACTACGTTTCTTAAAAATATTTAGCTCGATATCCTGAACCCCCTGGTAATGTTTATTTAATCCTTGACTGGTCATATCTGCCTGACAAATGTCCTACTGACCACAACCAATGTATGGCATTAGGTTTTGTGTAAAATATTTTCTGAACCGAGAAAAGAGGTTCCAAATCCTTCTGAATTTTCTTTTTATATTCCTAACTACTTGTTCACCAATGTAACATGCCCCAGGTGCTTTAAAATTAACTATTTGCCATTACATGCCAAAATAATTCTTAACAGGTAGGATCCAAAGCCCTGTTGAAGTGATCTGTAAATCCAACCATGTAATGAAGAGTAAAAACCAATATTATGTCATCATATTTCTCCATTAAGTTAGCAACATTTGAAAATATGTATTATATTTCAAAAAATTCAGAGAACAAGTCTAAAACAAAAAACTGCTTTTGCGTATTTAAACAAGCTATATATAAAGACCAGAAATTTACAATAAATGATATAAACATAGCTTCCATGCATGTCCACACAGGAAATTAACCAAATCTTCATTGGCTCCCATTTTGCAGGCATACATTGTGCTTCCTCATGCACAACTTCTTCATTGATTGAGGGGTGGGTAAATGTAAACGTCCTATTAGCATCAGCCTCCAGCATTCGGGGGATCCTATTTCACAGACATCTTCTTGCCTTCTAATATGTGTATGGAGGTCTTCATATAAAACTGAAGAGGGCAGCTTATGTGTATTTTGGACATCTGCCTTTCTCCCTATCAGACAAGCTCTTACTTTAAGAGGTATAATGACTTAATGTGGCAAATTTAGTTACCTCCCAACCCACTATCCAAATGGGCAGTGCCGTACATCCCCCCATTCTGACCCCCATTACCACAAGTATTTCTCTTTGGCAGGGGAGGCCGAAACCGTGCTTACACTGAAATTCAATTTATGATTAGCAGAAAATCACTGATGCGTTTTTAAAAAATAAGTACAAAATCTTAACTTGGCTGACACCTTCAAACTGAACACCTCTGATTTAGCTAATAAGGAGATACCAGGTTTACCTTGAGCGAGGAACAGGATTTTATTTTGCACCTGAACATGGCACAGGAAATTATTTTACACCTGTACTCTTGGCCCAGGAATTAATTTTGCAACCCCTCCAGGAAATGACCGTTTGAACAACCCCAGATTTCGCTGCCATATAAAATCATGGAACAGACGTTTGCCTTACATAACTCCGGGGCACTTCTCCAATTTGAATGCCCCAAACTTAAAAGAAATGAAATCTTAAAAAGCCCTTGAAACCTTAAAGATGGATTTCCAGCTGTCTTCATAAAATGATTGACCCAGGCTACCTCCTCATCTCTATATTCATTTAAAAACCAGCTACAAGGTTTCCTGAAAAACATCATTTTTGTTTTTATCATATTTCATTTGAAACAACAGTTCCCAAACTAGTAATTTGTGTATAGCAGGCCATGTTGAAGACCTGCCAGGGGAAAGTCCAAAATAGATGTGTCATCGGCATAAAGAGGCATGCTAATGTACCCTTGCGAGAAGGCAGATATTCTTTCCTAAGCAAAGTGCTAGAGTCAAAGTCTAAATGGAATAAATTAGGGCCAACTGACATCCCTTTAATTGCTGTGAAAAAAGCAATGTATAGTTACAATACAATAATCAATGACTGAGGAGCAATTTTACTGGTCTTGTATGCTTAGGAAACACCATTTGCCACTAAAGATTCTGCAAAATCCCCAGACTGAACCCTAAAGTACACTTGAAAATCAGTGCTCCATTTGTGACAAATTTTTACTGACCAAACATTTGCACTACGTTTCTTAAAAATATTTAGCTCGATATCCTGAACCCCCTGGTAATGTTTATTTAATCCTTGACTGGTCATATCTGCCTGACAAATGTCCTACTGACCACAACCAATGTATGGCATTAGGTTTTGTGTAAAATATTTTTTGAACCGAGAAAAGAGGTTCCAAATCCTTCTGAGTTTTCTTTTTATATTCTTAACTACTTTTTCACCAATGTAACATGCCCCAGGTGCTTTAAAATTAACTATTTGCCATTACATGCCAAAATAATTCTTAAGAGGTAGGATCCAAAGCCCTGTGGAAGTGATCTGTAAATCCAACCATGTAATGACCAGTATAAATCAATATTATGTCTTCGTATTTCTCCATTAAGTAAGCAACATGTGAAAATATGTATCATATTTCAAAAAATTCAGAGACCAAGTCTAAAACAAAAAACTGCTTTTGCGTATTCAAACAAGCTATATATAAAGACCTGAAATTTACAATAAATTATTTAAACATAGCTTCCATGCATGTCCACACAGGAAATTAACCAAATCTTCATTGGCTCTCATTTTGCAGGCATACTTTGTGCTTCCTCATGCACAATTTCTTCATTCATTGAGTGGTGGGTAAATGTAAACGTCCTATTAGCATCAGCCTACAGCATTCGGGGGATCCTATTTCACAGACATCTTCTTGCCTTGTAATATGTGTACGGAGGTCTTCATATAAAACTGAAGAGGGCAGCTTCTGTGTATTTTGGACATCTGCCTCTCTCCCTATCGGACAAACTCTTACTTTAAGAGTTATAATGACTTAATGTGGCAAATTTAGTTACCTCCTAACCCACTATCCAACTGGGCAGTGCCCTACATCCCCCCATCCTAACCACCATTACCACAAGTATTTCTCTTTAGAGGGGAGGCCGAAATCGTGCTTACACTGAAATTCAATTTATGATTAGCAGAAAATCACTGATGCGTTTTTAAAATATAAGTACAAAATCTTAACTTGGCTGACACCTTCAAACTGAACACCTCTGATTTAGCTAATAAGGAGATACCAGGTTTACCTTGAGCGAGGAACAGGATTTTATTTTGCACCTGAACATGACACAGGAAATTATTTTACACCTGTACTCTTGCCACAGGAATTTATGTTGCAACCCCTCCAGGAAATGACCGTTTGAACAACCCCAGATTTCGCTGCCATATAAAATCATCGAACAGACGTTTGCCTTACATAACTCCGGGGCACTTCTCCAATATGAATGCCCCAAACTTAAAAGAAATGAAATCTTAAAAAGCCCTTGAAACCTTAAAGATGGCCTTCCAGCTGTCTTCATAAAATGATTGACCCAGGCTACCTCCTCATCTCTATATTCATTTAAAAACCAGCTACAAGGTTTCCTGAACAACATCATTTTTGTTTTTATCATATTTCATTTGAAACAACAGTTCCCAAACTAGTAATTTGTGTATAGCAGGCCATGTTGAAGACCTGCCAGGGGAAAGTCCAAAATAGCTGTGTCATCGGCATAAAGAGGCATGCTAATGTACCCTTGCGAGAAGGCAGATATTCTTTCCTAAGCAAAGTGCTAGAGTCAAAGTCCAAATGGAATAAATTAGGGCCAACTGACATCCCTTTAATTGCTGCGAAAAAAACAATGTATAATTACAATATAGTAATCAATGACTGAGGAACAGTTTTACTGGTCTTGTATGCTTAGGAAAACACCAATTGCCACTAAAGATTCCGCAAAATCCCCAGACAGAACCCTAAAGTACACTTGAAAATCAGTGCTCCATTTGTGACAAATTTTTACTGACCAAACATTTGCACAACGTTTCTTAAAAATATTTAGCTCGATATCCTGAACCCCCTGGTAATGTTTATTTAATCCTTGACTGGTCATATCTGCCTGACAAATGGCCTACTGACCACAACCAATGTATGGCATTAGGTTTAGTGTAAAATATTTTTTGAACCGAGAAAAGAGGTTCCAAATCATTCTTAATTTTCTTTTTATATTCCTAACTACTTTTTCACCAATGTAACATGCCCCAGGTGCTTTAAAATTAACTATTTGCCATTGCATGCCAAAATAATTCTTAAGAGGTAGGATCTAAAGCCCTGTTGAAGTGATCTGTAAATCCAACCATGTAATGACCAGTATAAGTCAATATTATGTCATCGTATTTCTCCATTAAGTTAGCAACATGTGAAAATATGTATCATATTTCAAAAAATTCAGAGACCAAGTCTAAAACAAAAAACTGCTTTTGCGTATTCAAACAAGCTATATATAAAGACCTGAAATTTACAATAAATGATTTAAACATAGCTTCCATGCATGTCCACACAGGAAATTAACCAAATCTTCATTGGCTCTCATTTTGCAGGCATACTTTGTGCTTCCTCATGCACAATTTCTTCATTCATTGAGGGGTGGGTAAATGTAAACGTCCTATTAGCATCAGCCTCCAGCATTCGGGGGATCCTATTTCACAGACATCTTCTTGCCTTGTAATATGTGTACGGAGGTCTTCATATAAAACTGAAGAGGGCAGCTTATGTGTATTTTGGACATCTGCCTCTCTCCCTATCGGACAAACTCTTACTTTAAGAGGTATAATGACTTAATGTGGCAAATTTAGTTACCTCCCAACCCACTATCCAAATGGGCAGTGCCGTACATCCCCCCATCCTGACCCCCCCTTACCACAAGTATTTCTCTTTAGCAGAGGAGGCCGAAATCGTGCTTACACTGAAATTCAATTTATGATTAGCAGAAAATCACTGATGCGTTTTTAAAAAATAAGTACAAAATCTTAACTTGGCTGACACCTTCAAACTGAACACCTCTGATTTAGCTAATAAGGAGATACCAGGTTTACCTTGAGCGAGGAACAGGATTTTATTTTGCACCTGAACATGGCACAGGAAATTATTTTACACCTGTACTCTTGCCACAGGAATTTATTTTGCAACCCCTCCAGGAAATTACCGTTTGAACAACCCCAGATTTCGCTGCCATATAAAATCATCGAACAGACGTTTGCCTTACATAACTCCGGGGCACTTCTCCAATATGAATGCCCCAAACTTAAAAGAAATGAAATCGTAAAAAGCCCTTGAAACCTTAAAGATGGCCTTCCAGCTGTCTTCATAAAATGATTGACCCAGGCTACCTCCTCATCTCTATATTCATTTAAAAAACAGCTACAAGGTTTCCTGAACAACATCATTTTTGTTTTTATCATATTTCATTTGAAAGAACAGTTCCCAAACTAGTAATTTGTGTATAGCAGGCCATGTTAAAGACCTGCCAGGGGAAAGTCCAAAATAGATGTGTCATCGGCATAAAGAGGCATGCTAATGTACCCTTGCGAGAAGGCAGATATTCTTTCCTAAGCAAAGTGCTAGAGTCAAAGTCCAAATGGAATAAATTAGGGCCAACTGACATCCCTTTAATTGCTGCGAAAAAACAATGTACAATTACAATATAGTAATCAATGACTGAGGAACAGTTTTACTGGTCTTGTATGCTTAGGAAAACACCATTTGCCACTAAAGATTCCGCAAAATTCCCAGACAGAACCCTAAAGTACACTTGAAAATCAGTGCTCCATTTGTGACAAATTTTTACTGATCAAACATTTGCACTACGTTTCTTAAAAATATTTAGCTCGATATCCTGAACCCCGTGGTAATGTTTATTTAATCCTTGACTGGTCATATCTGCCTGACAAATGTCCTACTGACCACAACCAATGTATGGCATTATGTTTTGTGTAAAATATTTTCTGAACCCTGAAAAGAGGTTCCAAATCCTTCTGAATTTTCTTTTTATATTCCTAACTACTTTTTCACCAATGTAACATGCCCCAGGTGCTTTAAAATTAACTATTTGCCATTACATGCCAACATAATTCTTAAGAGGTAGGATCCAAAGCCCTGTTGAAGTGATCTGTAAATCCAACCATGTAATGACCAGTATAAATCAATATTATGTCATCATATTTCTCCATTAAGTTAGCAACATTTGAAAATATGTATCATATTTCAAAAAATTCAGAGAACAAGTCTAAAACAAAAAACTGCTTTTGCGTAGTCAAACAAGCTATATATAAAGACCAGAAATTTACAATAAATTATATAAACATAGCTTCCATGCATGTCCACACAGGAAATTAACCAAATCTTCATTGGCTCCCATTTTGCAGGCATACATTGTGCTTCCTCATGCACAACTTCTTCATTGATTGAGGGGTGGGTAAATGTAAACGTGATATTGTATCAGCCTCCAGCATTCGGGGGATCCTATTTCACAGACATCTTCTTGCCTTGTAATATGTGTACGGAGGTCTTCATATAAAACTGAAGAGGGCAGCTTATGTGTATTTTGGACATCTGCCTCTCTCCCTATCGGACAAACTCTTACTTTAAGAGGTATAATGACTTAATGTGGCAAATTTAGTTACCTCCCAACCCACTATCCAAATGGGCAGTGCGTACATCCCCCCATCCTAACCCCCATTACCACAAGTATTTCTCTTTAGCAGGGGAGGCCGAAATCGTGCTTACACTGAAATTCAATTTATGATTAGCAGAAAATCACTGATGCGTTTTTAAAAAATAAGTCCAAAATCTTAACTTGGCCGACTCCTTCAAACTGAACACCTCTGATTTAGCTAATAAGGAGATACCAGGTTTACCTTGAGCGAGGAACAGGATTTTATTTTGCACCTGAACATGGCACAGGAAATTATTTTACACCTGTACTCTTGGCACAGGAATTTATTTTGCAACCCCTCCAGGAAATGACCGTTTGAACAACCCCAGATTTCGCTGCCATATGAAATCATGGAACAGACGTTTGCCTTACATAACTCCGGGGCACTTCTCCAATATGAATGCCCCAAACTTAAAAGAAATGAAATCTTAAAAAGCCCTTGAAACCTTAAAGATGGCCTTCCAGCTGTCTTCATAAAATGATTGACCCAGGCTACCTCCTCATCTCTATATTCATTTAAAAACCAGCTACAAGGTTTCCTGAACAACATCATTTTTGTTTTTATCATATTTCATTTGAAACAACAGTTCCCAAACTAGTAATTTGTGTATAGCAGGCCATGTTGAAGACCTGCCAGGGGAAAGTCCAAAATAGATGTGTCATCGGCATAAAGAGGCATGCTAATGTACCCTTGCGAGAAGGCAGATATTCTTTCCTAAGCAAAGTGCTAGAGTCAAAGTCCAAATGGAATAAATTAGCGCCAACTGACATCCCTTTAATTGCTGCGAAAAAACAATGTATAATTACAATATAGTAATCAATGACTGAGGAACAGTTTTACTGGTCTTGTATGCTTAGGAAAACACCATTTGCCACTAAAGATTCCGCAAAATCCCCAGACAGAACCCTAAAGTACACTTGAAAATCAGTGCTCCTTTTGTGACAAATTTTTACTGACCAAATATTTGCACTACGTTTCTTAAAAATATTTAGCTCGATATCCTGAACCCCCTGGTAATGTTTATTTAATCCTTGACTGGTCATATCTGCCTGACAAATGTCCTACTGACCACAACCAATGTATGGCATTAGGTTTTGTGTAAAATATTTTCTGAACCGAGAAAAGAGGTTCCAAATCCTTCTGAATTTTCTTTTTATATTCCTAACTACTTTTTCACCAATGTAACATGCCCCAGGTGCTTTAAAATTAACTATTTGCCATTACATGCCAAAATAATTCTTAACAGGTAGGATCCAAAGCCCTGTTGAAGTGATCTGTAAATCCAACCATGTAATGACCAGTATAAATCAATATTATGTCATCGTATTTCTCCATTAAGTTAGCAACATTTGAAAATATGTATCATATTTCAAAAAATTCAGGGACCAAGTCTAAAACAAAAAACTGCTTTTGCGTATTCAAACAAGTTATATATAAAGACCTGAAATTTACAATAAATGATATAAACATAGCTTCCATGCATGTCCACACAGGAAATTAACCAAATCTTCATTGGCTCTCATTTTGCAGGCATACTTTGTGCTTCCTCATGCACAATTTCTTCATTCATTGAGTGGTGGGTAAATGTAAACGTCCTATTAGCATCAGCCTCCAGCATTCGGGGGATCCTATTTCACAGACATCTTCTTGCCTTCTAATATGTGTACGGAGGTCTTCATATAAAACTGAAGAGGGCAGCTTATGTGTATTTTGGACATCTGCCTTTCTCCCTATCAGACAAGCTCTTACTTTAAGAGGTATAATAACTCAATGTGGCAAATTTAGTTACCTCCCAACCCACTATCCAAATGGGCAGTGCCGTACATCCCCCATCCTAACCACCATTACCACAAGTATTTCTCTTTAGCAGGGGAGGCCGAAATCGTGCTTACACTGAAATTCAATTAATCATTAGCAGAAAATCACTGATGCGTTTTTAAAAAATAAGTACAAAATCTTAACTTGGCTGACACCTTCAAACTGAACACCTCTGATTTAGCTAATGAGGAGATACCAGGTTTACCTTGAGCGAGGAACAGGATTTTATTTTGCACCTGAACATGGCACAGGAAATTATTTTACACCTGTACTCTTGGCACAGGAATTTATTTTGCAACCCCTCCAGGAAATGACCGTTTGAACAACCCCAGATTTCGCTGCCATATAAAATCATGGAACAGACGTTTGCCTTACATAACTCCGGGGCACTTCTCCAATATGAATGCCCCAAACTTAAAATAAATGAAATCTTAAAAAGCCCTTGAAACCTGTCTTCATAAAATGATTGACCCAGGCTACCTCCTCATCTCTATATTCATTTAAAAACCAGCTACAAGGTTTCCTGAACAACATCATTTTTGTTTTTATCATATTTCATTTGAAACAACAGTTCCCAAACTAGTAATTTGTGTATAGCAGGCCATGTTGAAGACCTGCCAGGGGAAAGTCCAAAATAGCTGTGTCATCGGCATAAAGAGGCATGCTAATGTACCCTTGCGAGAAGGCAGATATTCTTTCCTAAGCAAAGTGCTAGAGTCAAAGTCTAAATGGAATAAATTAGGGCCAACTGACATCCCTTTAATTGCTGTGAAAAAACAATGTACAATTACAATATTGTAATCAATGACTGAGGAGCAATTTTACTGGTCTTGTATGCTTAGGAAAACACCATTTGCCACTAAAGATTCCGCAAAATTCCCAGACAGAACCCTAAAGTACACTTGAAAATCAGTGCTCCATTTGTGACAAATTTTTACTGACCAAACATTTGCACTACGTTTCTTAAAAATATTTAGCTCGATATCCTGAACCCCCTGGTAATGTTTATTTAATCCTTGACTGGTCATATCTGCCTGACAAATGTCCTACTGACCACAACCAATGTATGGCATTAGGTTTTGTGTAAAATATTTTCTGAACCTTGAAGAGAGGTTCCAAATCCTTCTGAATTTTCTTTTTATATTCCTAACTACTTTTTCACCAATGTAACATGCCCCAGGTGCTTTAAAATTAACTATTTGCCATTACATGCCAACATAATTCTTAAGAGGTAGGATCCAAAGCCCTGTTGAAGTGATCTGTAAATCCAACCATGTAATGACCAGTATAAATCAATATTATGTCATCGTATTTCTCCATTAATTTAGCAACATTTGAAAATATGTATCATATTTAAAAAGATTCAGAGAACAAGTCTAAAACAAAAAACTGCTTTTGCGTATTCAAACAAGCTATATATAAAGACCTGAAATTTACAATAAATGATATAAACATAGCTTCCATGCATGTCCACACAGGAAATTAACCAAATCTTCATTGGCTCTCATTTTGCAGGCATACTTTGTGCTTCCTCATGCACAATTTCTTCATTCATTGAGTGGTGGGTAAATTTAAACGTCCTATTAGCATCAGCCTCCAGCATTCGGGGGATCCTATTTCACAGACATCTTCTTGCCTTGTAATATGTGTACGGAGGTCTTCATATAAAACTGAAGAGGGCAGCTTATGTGTATTTTGGACATCTGCCTCTCTCCCTATCGGACAAAATCTTACTTTAAGAGGTATAATGACTTAATGTGGCAAATTTAGTTACCTCCCGACCCACTATCCAAATGGGCAGTGCGTACATCCCCCCATCCTAACCCCCATTACCACAAGTATTTCTCTTTAGCAGGGGAGGCCGAAATCGTGCTTACACTGAAATTCAATTTATGATTAGCAGAAAATCACTGATGCGTTTTTAAAAAATAAGTCCAAAATCTTAACTTGGCCGACACCATCAAACTGAACACCTCTGATTTAGCTAATAAGGAGATACCAGGTTTACCTTGAGCGAGGAACAGGATTTTATTTTGCACCTGAACATGGCACAGGAAATTATTTTACACCTGTACTCTTGGCACAGGAATTTATTTTGCAACCCCTCCAGGAAATGACCGTTTGAACAACCCCAGATTTCGCTGCCATATGAAATCATGGAACAGACGTTTGCCTTACATAACTCCGGGGCACTTCTCCAATATGAATGCCCCAAACTTAAAAGAAATGAAATCTTAAAAAGCCCTTGAAACCTTAAATATGGCCTTCCAGCTGTCTTCATAAAATGATTGACCCAGGCTACCTCCTCATCTCTATATTCATTTAAAAACCAGCTACAAGGTTTCCTGAACAACATCATTTTTGTTTTTATCATATTTCATTTGAAACAACAGTTCCCAAACTAGTAATTTGTGTATAGCAGGCCATGTTGAAGACCTGCCAGGGGAAAGTCCAAAATAGATGTGTCATCGGCATAAAGAGGCATGCTAATGTACCCTTGCGAGAAGGCAGATATTCTTTCCTAAGCAAAGTGCTAGAGTCAAAGTCCAAATGGAATAAATTAGGGCCAACTGACATCCCTTTAATTGCTGCGAAAAAACAATGTATAATTACAATATAGTAATCAATGACTGAGGAACAGTTTTACTGGTCTTGCATGCTTAGGAAACACCATTTGCCACTAAAGATTCCGCAAAATCCCCAGACAGAACCCTAAAGTACACTTGAAAATCAGTGCTCCACTTGTGACAAATTTTTACTGACCAAACATTTGCACTACGTTTCTTAAAAATATTTAGCTCGATATCCTGAACCCCCTGGTAATGTTTATTTAATCCTTGACTGGTCATATCTGCCTGACAAATGTCCTACTGACCACAACCAATGTATGGCATTAGGTTTTGTGTAAAATATTTTCTGAACCGAGAAAAGAGGTTCCAAATCCTTCTGAATTTTCTTTTTATATTCCTAACTACTTTTTCACCAATGTAACATGCCCCAGGTGCTTTAAAATTAACTATTTGCCATTACATGCCAAAATAATTCTTAACAGGTAGGATCCAAAGCCCTGTTGAAGTGATCTGTAAATCCAACCATGTAGTGACCAGTATAAATCAATATTATGTCATCATATTTCTCCATTAAGTTAGCAACATTTGAAAATATGTATCATATTTCAAAAAATTCAGAGAACAAGTCTAAAACAAAAAACTGCTTTTGCGTATTCAAACAAGCTATATATAGAGACCAGAAATTCACAATAAATGATATAAACATAGCTTCCATGCATGTCCACCCAGGAAATTAACCAAATCTTCATTGGCTCTCATTTTGCAGGCATACTTTGTGCTTCCTCATGCACAATTTCTTCATTCATTGAGTGGTGGGTAAATTTAAACGTCCTATTAGCATCAGCCTCCAGCATTCGGGGGATCCTATTTCACAGACATCTTCTTGCCTTCTAATATGTGTATGGAGGTCTTCATATAAAACTGAAGAGGGCAGCTTATGTGTATTTTGGACATCTGCCTCTCCCCCTATCGGACAAGCTCTTCCTTTAAGAGGTATAATGACTTAATGTGGCAAATTTAGTTACCTCCCAACCCACTATCCAAATGGGCAGTGCGTAAACCCCCCATCCTAACCCCCATTACCACAAGTATTTCTCTTTAGCAGGGGAGGCCGAAATCGTGCTTACACTGAAATTCAATTTATGATTAGCAGAAAATCACTGATGCGTTTTTAAAAAATAAGTCCAAAATCTTAACTTGGCCGACTCCTTCAAACTGAACACCTCTGATTTAGCTAATAAGGAGATACCAGGTTTACCTTGAGCGAGGAACAGGATTTTATTTTGCACCTGAACATGGCACAGGAAATTATTTTACACCTGTACTCTTGGCACAGGAATTTATTTTGCAACCCCTCCAGGAAATGACCGTTTGAACAACCCCAGATTTCGCTGCCATATGAAATCATGGAACAGACGTTTGCCTTACATAACTCCGGGGCACTTCTCCAATATGAATGCCCCAAACGTAAAAGAAATGAAATCTTAAAAAGCCCTTGAAACCTTAAAGATGGCCTTCCAGCTGTCTTCATAAAATGATTGACCCAGGCTACCTCCTCATCTCTATATTCATTTAAAAACCAGCTACAAGGTTTCCTGAACAACATCATTTTTGTTTTTATCATATTTCATTTGAAACAACAGTTCCCAAACTAGTAATTTGTGTATAGCAGGCCATGTTGAAGACTTGCCTGGGGAAAGTCCAAAATAGATGTGTCATCGGCATAAAGAGGCATGCTAATGTACCCTTGCGAGAAGGCAGATATTCTTCCCTAAGCAAAGTGCTAGAGTCAAAGTCCAAATGGAATAAATTAGCGCCAACTGACATCCCTTTAATTGCTGCGAAAAAACAATGTATAATCACAGACTGAGGAACAGTTTTACTGGTCTTGTATGCTTAGGAAAACACCATTTGCCACTAAAGATTCCGCAAAATCCCCAGACAGAACCCTAAAGTACACTTGAAAATCAGTGCTCCTTTTGTGACAAATTTTTACTGACCAAATATTTGCACTACGTTTCTTAAAAATATTTAGCTCGATATCCTGAACCCCCTGGTAATGTTTATTTAATCCTTGACTGGTCATATCTGCCTGACAAATGTCCTACTGACCACAACCAATGTATGGCATTAGGTTTTGTGTAAAATATTTTCTGAACCGAGAAAAGAGGTTCCAAATCCTTCTGAATTTTCTTTTTATATTCCTAACTACTTTTTCACCAATGTAACATGCCCCAGGTGCTTTAAAATTAACTATTTGCCATTACATGCCAAAATAATTCTTAACAGGTAGGATCCAAAGCCCTGTTGAAGTGATCTGTAAATCCAACCATGTAATGACCAGTATAAATCAATATTATGTCATCGTATTTCTCCATTAAGTTAGCAACATTTGAAAATATGTATCATATTTCAAAAAATTCAGGGACCAAGTCTAAAACAAAAAACTGCTTTTGCGTATTCAAACAAGTTATATATAAAGACCTGAAATTTACAATAAATGATATAAACATAGCTTCCATGCATGTCCACACAGGAAATTAACCAAATCTTCATTGGCTCTCATTTTGCAGGCATACTTTGTGCTTCCTCATGCACAATTTCTTCATTCATTGAGTGGTGGGTAAATGTAAACGTCCTATTAGCATCAGCCTCCAGCATTCGGGGGATCCTATTTCACAGACATCTTCTTGCCTTCTAATATGTGTACGGAGGTCTTCATATAAAACTGAAGAGGGCAGCTTATGTGTATTTTGGACATCTGCCTTTCTCCCTATCAGACAAGCTCTTACTTTAAGAGGTATAATAACTCAATGTGGCAAATTTAGTTACCTCCCAACCCACTATCCAAATGGGCAGTGCCGTACATCCCCCATCCTAACCACCATTACCACAAGTATTTCTCTTTAGCAGGGGAGGCCGAAATCGTGCTTACACTGAAATTCAATTAATCATTAGCAGAAAATCACTGATGCGTTTTTAAAAAATAAGTACAAAATCTTAACTTGGCTGACACCTTCAAACTGAACACCTCTGATTTAGCTAATGAGGAGATACCAGGTTTACCTTGAGCGAGGAACAGGATTTTATTTTGCACCTGAACATGGCACAGGAAATTATTTTACACCTGTACTCTTGGCACAGGAATTTATTTTGCAACCCCTCCAGGAAATGACCGTTTGAACAACCCCAGATTTCGCTGCCATATAAAATCATGGAACAGACGTTTGCCTTACATAACTCCGGGGCACTTCTCCAATATGAATGCCCCAAACTTAAAATAAATGAAATCTTAAAAAGCCCTTGAAACCTGTCTTCATAAAATGATTGACCCAGGCTACCTCCTCATCTCTATATTCATTTAAAAACCAGCTACAAGGTTTCCTGAACAACATCATTTTTGTTTTTATCATATTTCATTTGAAAGAACAGTTCCCAAACTAGTAATTTGTGTATAGCAGGCCATGTTGAAGACCTGCCAGGGGAAAGTCCAAAATAGATGTGTCATCGGCATAAAGAGGCATGCTATAAAATGTACCCTTGCGAGAAGGCAGATATTCTTTCCTAAGCAAAGTGCTAGAGTCAAAGTCTAAATGGAATAAATTAGGGCCAACTGACATCCCTTTAATTGCTGTGAAAAAAGCAATGTATAGTTACAATACAGTAATCAATGACTGAGGAACAGTTTTACTGGTCTTGTATGCTTAGGAATCACCATTTGCCACAAAAGATTCCGCAAAATCCCCAGACAGAACCTTAAAGTACACTTGAAAATCAGTGCTCCATTTGTGACAAATTTTTACTGACCAAACATTTGCACTACGTTTCTTAAAAATATTTAGCTCGATATCCTGAACCCCCTGGTAATGTTTATTTAATCCTTGACTGGTCATATCTGCCTGACAAATGTCCTACTGACCACAACCAATGTATGGCATTAGGTTTTGTGTAAAATATTTTCTGAACCGAGAAAAGAGGTTCCAAATCCTTTTGAATTTTCTTTTTATATTCTTAACTACTTTTTCACCAAGGTAACATGCCCCAGGTGCTTTAAAATTAACTATTTGCCATTACATGCCAAAATAATTCTTAAGAGGTAGGATCCAAAGCCCTGTTGAAGTGATCTGTAAATCCAACCATGTAATGAAGAGTAAAAATCAATATTATGTCATCATATTTCTCCATTAAGTTAGCAACATTTGAAAATATGTATCATAATTCAAAATATTCAGAGAACAAGTCTAAAACAAAAAACTGCTTTTGCGTAGTCAAACAAGCTATATATAAAGACCAGAAATTTACAATAAATGATATAAACATAGCTTCCATGCATGTCCACACAGGAAATTAAACAAATCTTCATTGGCTCCCATTTTGCAGGCATACATTGTGCTTCCTCATGCACAACTTCTTCATTGATTGAGGGGTGGGTAAATGTAAACGTGATATTGTATCAGCCTCCAGCATTCGGGGGATCCTATTTCACAGACATCTTCTTGCCTTGTAATATGTGTACGGAGGTCTTCATATAAAACTGAAGAGGGCAGCTTCTGTGTATTTTGGACATCTGCCTCTCTCCCTATCGGACAAACTCTTACTTTAAGAGTTATAATGACTTAATGTGGCAAATTTAGTTACCTCCTAACCCACTATCCAACTGGGCAGTGCCCTACATCCCCCCATCCTAACCACCATTACCACAAGTATTTCTCTTTAGAGGGGAGGCCGAAATCGTGCTTACACTGAAATTCAATTTATGATTAGCAGAAAATCACTGATGCGTTTTTAAAATATAAGTACAAAATCTTAACTTGGCTGACACCTTCAAACTGAACACCTCTGATTTAGCTAATAAGGAGATACCAGGTTTACCTTGAGCGAGGAACAGGATTTTATTTTGCACCTGAACATGGCACAGGAAATTATTTTACACCTGTACTCTTGCCACAGGAATTTATTTTGCAACCCCTCCAGGAAATTACCGTTTGAACAACCCCAGATTTCGCTGCCATATAAAATCATCGAACAGACGTTTGCCTTACATAACTCCGGGGCACTTCTCCAATATGAATGCCCCAAACTTAAAAGAAATTAAATCGTAAAAAGCCCTTGAAACCTTAAAGATGGCCTTCCAGCTGTCTTCATAAAATGATTGACCCAGGCTACCTCCTCATCTCTATATTCATTTAAAAAACAGCTACAAGGTTTCCTGAACAACATCATTTTTGTTTTTATCATATTTCATTTGAAAGAACAGTTCCCAAACTAGTAATTTGTGTATAGCAGGCCATGTTAAAGACCTGCCAGGGGAAAGTCCAAAATAGATGTGTCATCGGCATAAAGAGGCATGCTAATGTACCCTTGCGAGAAGGCAGATATTCTTTCCTAAGCAAAGTGCTAGAGTCAAAGTCCAAATGGAATAAATTAGGGCCAACTGACATCCCTTTAATTGCTGCGAAAAAACAATGTACAATTACAATATAGTAATCAATGACTGAGGAACAGTTTTACTGGTCTTGTATGCTTAGGAAAACACCATTTGCCACTAAAGATTCCGCAAAATTCCCAGACAGAACCCTAAAGTACACTTGAAAATCAGTGCTCCATTTGTGACAAATTTTTACTGATCAAACATTTGCACTACGTTTCTTAAAAATATTTAGCTCGATATCCTGAACCCCGTGGTAATGTTTATTTAATCCTTGACTGGTCATATCTGCCTGACAAATGTCCTACTGACCACAACCAATGTATGGCATTATGTTTTGTGTAAAATATTTTCTGAACCCTGAAAAGAGGTTCCAAATCCTTCTGAATTTTCTTTTTATATTCCTAACTACTTTTTCACCAATGTAACATGCCCCAGGTGCTTTAAAATTAACTATTTGCCATTACATGCCAACATAATTCTTAAGAGGTAGGATCCAAAGCCCTGTTGAAGTGATCTGTAAATCCAACCATGTAATGACCAGTATAAATCAATATTATGTCATCATATTTCTCCATTAAGTTAGCAACATTTGAAAATATGTATCATATTTCAAAAAATTCAGAGAACAAGTCTAAAACAAAAAACTGCTTTTGCGTAGTCAAACAAGCTATATATAAAGACCAGAAATTTACAATAAATTATATAAACATAGCTTCCATGCATGTCCACACAGGAAATTAACCAAATCTTCATTGGCTCCCATTTTGCAGGCATACATTGTGCTTCCTCATGCACAACTTCTTCATTGATTGAGGGGTGGGTAAATGTAAACGTGATATTGTATCAGCCTCCAGCATTCGGGGGATCCTATTTCACAGACATCTTCTTGCCTTGTAATATGTGTACGGAGGTCTTCATATAAAACTGAAGAGGGCAGCTTATGTGTATTTTGGACATCTGCCTCTCTCCCTATCGGACAAACTCTTACTTTAAGAGGTATAATGACTTAATGTGGCAAATTTAGTTACCTCCCAACCCACTATCCAAATGGGCAGTGCGTACATCCCCCCATCCTAACCCCCATTACCACAAGTATTTCTCTTTAGCAGGGGAGGCCGAAATCGTGCTTACACTGAAATTCAATTTATGATTAGCAGAAAATCACTGATGCGTTTTTAAAAAATAAGTCCAAAATCTTAACTTGGCCGACTCCTTCAAACTGAACACCTCTGATTTAGCTAATAAGGAGATACCAGGTTTACCTTGAGCGAGGAACAGGATTTTATTTTGCACCTGAACATGGCACAGGAAATTATTTTACACCTGTACTCTTGGCACAGGAATTTATTTTGCAACCCCTCCAGGAAATGACCGTTTGAACAACCCCAGATTTCGCTGCCATATGAAATCATGGAACAGACGTTTGCCTTACATAACTCCGGGGCACTTCTCCAATATGAATGCCCCAAACTTAAAATAAATGAAATCTTAAAAAGCCCTTGAAACCTGTCTTCATAAAATGATTGACCCAGGCTACCTCCTCATCTCTATATTCATTTAAAAACCAGCTACAAGGTTTCCTGAACAACATCATTTTTGTTTTTATCATATTTCATTTGAAACAACAGTTCCCAAACTAGTAATTTGTGTATAGCAGGCCATGTTGAAGACCTGCCAGGGGAAAGTCCAAAATAGCTGTGTCATCGGCATAAAGAGGCATGCTAATGTACCCTTGCGAGAAGGCAGATATTCTTTCCTAAGCAAAGTGCTAGAGTCAAAGTCTAAATGGAATAAATTAGGGCCAACTGACATCCCTTTAATTGCTGTGAAAAAACAATGTACAATTACAATATTGTAATCAATGACTGAGGAGCAATTTTACTGGTCTTGTATGCTTAGGAAAACACCATTTGCCACTAAAGATTCCGCAAAATTCCCAGACAGAACCCTAAAGTACACTTGAAAATCAGTGCTCCATTTGTGACAAATTTTTACTGACCAAACATTTGCACTACGTTTCTTAAAAATATTTAGCTCGATATCCTGAACCCCCTGGTAATGTTTATTTAATCCTTGACTGGTCATATCTGCCTGACAAATGTCCTACTGACCACAACCAATGTATGGCATTAGGTTTTGTGTAAAATATTTTCTGAACCTTGAAGAGAGGTTCCAAATCCTTCTGAATTTTCTTTTTATATTCCTAACTACTTTTTCACCAATGTAACATGCCCCAGGTGCTTTAAAATTAACTATTTGCCATTACATGCCAACATAGTTCTTAAGAGGTAGGATCCAAAGCCCTGTTGAAGTGATCTGTAAATCCAACCATGTAATGACCAGTATAAATCAATATTATGTCATCGTATTTCTCCATTAATTTAGCAACATTTGAAAATATGTATCATATTTAAAAAGATTCAGAGAACAAGTCTAAAACAAAAAACTGCTTTTGCGTATTCAAACAAGCTATATATAAAGACCTGAAATTTACAATAAATGATATAAACATAGCTTCCATGCATGTCCACACAGGAAATTAACCAAATCTTCATTGGCTCTCATTTTGCAGGCATACTTTGTGCTTCCTCATGCACAATTTCTTCATTCATTGAGTGGTGGGTAAATTTAAACGTCCTATTAGCATCAGCCTCCAGCATTCGGGGGATCCTATTTCACAGACATCTTCTTGCCTTGTAATATGTGTACGGAGGTCTTCATATAAAACTGAAGAGGGCAGCTTATGTGTATTTTGGACATCTGCCTCTCTCCCTATCGGACAAAATCTTACTTTAAGAGGTATAATGACTTAATGTGGCAAATTTAGTTACCTCCCGACCCACTATCCAAATGGGCAGTGCGTACATCCCCCCATCCTAACCCCCATTACCACAAGTATTTCTCTTTAGCAGGGGAGGCCGAAATCGTGCTTACACTGAAATTCAATTTATGATTAGCAGAAAATCACTGATGCGTTTTTAAAAAATAAGTCCAAAATCTTAACTTGGCCGACACCATCAAACTGAACACCTCTGATTTAGCTAATAAGGAGATACCAGGTTTACCTTGAGCGAGGAACAGGATTTTATTTTGCACCTGAACATGGCACAGGAAATTATTTTACACCTGTACTCTTGGCACAGGAATTTATTTTGCAACCCCTCCAGGAAATGACCGTTTGAACAACCCCAGATTTCGCTGCCATATGAAATCATGGAACAGACGTTTGCCTTACATAACTCCGGGGCACTTCTCCAATATGAATGCCCCAAACTTAAAAGAAATGAAATCTTAAAAAGCCCTTGAAACCTTAAATATGGCCTTCCAGCTGTCTTCATAAAATGATTGACCCAGGCTACCTCCTCATCTCTATATTCATTTAAAAACCAGCTACAAGGTTTCCTGAACAACATCATTTTTGTTTTTATCATATTTCATTTGAAACAACAGTTCCCAAACTAGTAATTTGTGTATAGCAGGCCATGTTGAAGACCTGCCAGGGGAAAGTCCAAAATAGATGTGTCATCGGCATAAAGAGGCATGCTAATGTACCCTTGCGAGAAGGCAGATATTCTTTCCTAAGCAAAGTGCTAGAGTCAAAGTCCAAATGGAATAAATTAGGGCCAACTGACATCCCTTTAATTGCTGCGAAAAAACAATGTATAATTACAATATAGTAATCAATGACTGAGGAACAGTTTTACTGGTCTTGCATGCTTAGGAAACACCATTTGCCACTAAAGATTCCGCAAAATCCCCAGACAGAACCCTAAAGTACACTTGAAAATCAGTGCTCCACTTGTGACAAATTTTTACTGACCAAACATTTGCACTACGTTTCTTAAAAATATTTAGCTCGATATCCTGAACCCCCTGGTAATGTTTATTTAATCCTTGACTGGTCATATCTGCCTGACAAATGTCCTACTGACCACAACCAATGTATGGCATTAGGTTTTGTGTAAAATATTTTCTGAACCGAGAAAAGAGGTTCCAAATCCTTCTGAATTTTCTTTTTATATTCCTAACTACTTTTTCACCAATGTAACATGCCCCAGGTGCTTTAAAATTAACTATTTGCCATTACATGCCAAAATAATTCTTAACAGGTAGGATCCAAAGCCCTGTTGAAGTGATCTGTAAATCCAACCATGTAGTGACCAGTATAAATCAATATTATGTCATCATATTTCTCCATTAAGTTAGCAACATTTGAAAATATGTATCATATTTCAAAAAATTCAGAGAACAAGTCTAAAACAAAAAACTGCTTTTGCGTATTCAAACAAGCTATATATAGAGACCAGAAATTCACAATAAATGATATAAACATAGCTTCCATGCATGTCCACCCAGGAAATTAACCAAATCTTCATTGGCTCTCATTTTGCAGGCATACTTTGTGCTTCCTCATGCACAATTTCTTCATTCATTGAGTGGTGGGTAAATTTAAACGTCCTATTAGCATCAGCCTCCAGCATTCGGGGGATCCTATTTCACAGACATCTTCTTGCCTTCTAATATGTGTATGGAGGTCTTCATATAAAACTGAAGAGGGCAGCTTATGTGTATTTTGGACATCTGCCTCTCCCCCTATCGGACAAGCTCTTCCTTTAAGAGGTATAATGACTTAATGTGGCAAATTTAGTTACCTCCCAACCCACTATCCAAATGGGCAGTGCGTAAACCCCCCATCCTAACCCCCATTACCACAAGTATTTCTCTTTAGCAGGGGAGGCCGAAATCGTGCTTACACTGAAATTCAATTTATGATTAGCAGAAAATCACTGATGCGTTTTTAAAAAATAAGTCCAAAATCTTAACTTGGCCGACTCCTTCAAACTGAACACCTCTGATTTAGCTAATAAGGAGATACCAGGTTTACCTTGAGCGAGGAACAGGATTTTATTTTGCACCTGAACATGGCACAGGAAATTATTTTACACCTGTACTCTTGGCACAGGAATTTATTTTGCAACCCCTCCAGGAAATGACCGTTTGAACAACCCCAGATTTCGCTGCCATATGAAATCATGGAACAGACGTTTGCCTTACATAACTCCGGGGCACTTCTCCAATATGAATGCCCCAAACGTAAAAGAAATGAAATCTTAAAAAGCCCTTGAAACCTTAAAGATGGCCTTCCAGCTGTCTTCATAAAATGATTGACCCAGGCTACCTCCTCATCTCTATATTCATTTAAAAACCAGCTACAAGGTTTCCTGAACAACATCATTTTTGTTTTTATCATATTTCATTTGAAACAACAGTTCCCAAACTAGTAATTTGTGTATAGCAGGCCATGTTGAAGACTTGCCTGGGGAAAGTCCAAAATAGATGTGTCATCGGCATAAAGAGGCATGCTAATGTACCCTTGCGAGAAGGCAGATATTCTTCCCTAAGCAAAGTGCTAGAGTCAAAGTCCAAATGGAATAAATTAGCGCCAACTGACATCCCTTTAATTGCTGCGAAAAAACAATGTATAATCACAGACTGAGGAACAGTTTTACTGGTCTTGTATGCTTAGGAAAACACCATTTGCCACTAAAGATTCCGCAAAATCCCCAGACAGAACCCTAAAGTACACTTGAAAATCAGTGCTCCTTTTGTGACAAATTTTTACTGACCAAATATTTGCACTACGTTTCTTAAAAATATTTAGCTCGATATCCTGAACCCCCTGGTAATGTTTATTTAATCCTTGACTGGTCATATCTGCCTGACAAATGTCCTACTGACCACAACCAATGTATGGCATTAGGTTTTGTGTAAAATATTTTCTGAACCGAGAAAAGAGGTTCCAAATCCTTCTGAATTTTCTTTTTATATTCCTAACTACTTTTTCACCAATGTAACATGCCCCAGGTGCTTTAAAATTAACTATTTGCCATTACATGCCAAAATAATTCTTAACAGGTAGGATCCAAAGCCCTGTTGAAGTGATCTGTAAATCCAACCATGTAATGACCAGTATAAATCAATATTATGTCATCGTATTTCTCCATTAAGTTAGCAACATTTGAAAATATGTATCATATTTCAAAAAATTCAGGGACCAAGTCTAAAACAAAAAACTGCTTTTGCGTATTCAAACAAGTTATATATAAAGACCTGAAATTTACAATAAATGATATAAACATAGCTTCCATGCATGTCCACACAGGAAATTAACCAAATCTTCATTGGCTCTCATTTTGCAGGCATACTTTGTGCTTCCTCATGCACAATTTCTTCATTCATTGAGTGGTGGGTAAATGTAAACGTCCTATTAGCATCAGCCTCCAGCATTCGGGGGATCCTATTTCACAGACATCTTCTTGCCTTCTAATATGTGTACGGAGGTCTTCATATAAAACTGAAGAGGGCAGCTTATGTGTATTTTGGACATCTGCCTTTCTCCCTATCAGACAAGCTCTTACTTTAAGAGGTATAATAACTCAATGTGGCAAATTTAGTTACCTCCCAACCCACTATCCAAATGGGCAGTGCCGTACATCCCCCATCCTAACCACCATTACCACAAGTATTTCTCTTTAGCAGGGGAGGCCGAAATCGTGCTTACACTGAAATTCAATTAATCATTAGCAGAAAATCACTGATGCGTTTTTAAAAAATAAGTACAAAATCTTAACTTGGCTGACACCTTCAAACTGAACACCTCTGATTTAGCTAATGAGGAGATACCAGGTTTACCTTGAGCGAGGAACAGGATTTTATTTTGCACCTGAACATGGCACAGGAAATTATTTTACACCTGTACTCTTGGCACAGGAATTTATTTTGCAACCCCTCCAGGAAATGACCGTTTGAACAACCCCAGATTTCGCTGCCATATAAAATCATGGAACAGACGTTTGCCTTACATAACTCCGGGGCACTTCTCCAATATGAATGCCCCAAACTTAAAATAAATGAAATCTTAAAAAGCCCTTGAAACCTGTCTTCATAAAATGATTGACCCAGGCTACCTCCTCATCTCTATATTCATTTAAAAACCAGCTACAAGGTTTCCTGAACAACATCATTTTTGTTTTTATCATATTTCATTTGAAAGAACAGTTCCCAAACTAGTAATTTGTGTATAGCAGGCCATGTTGAAGACCTGCCAGGGGAAAGTCCAAAATAGATGTGTCATCGGCATAAAGAGGCATGCTATAAAATGTACCCTTGCGAGAAGGCAGATATTCTTTCCTAAGCAAAGTGCTAGAGTCAAAGTCTAAATGGAATAAATTAGGGCCAACTGACATCCCTTTAATTGCTGTGAAAAAAGCAATGTATAGTTACAATACAGTAATCAATGACTGAGGAACAGTTTTACTGGTCTTGTATGCTTAGGAATCACCATTTGCCACAAAAGATTCCGCAAAATCCCCAGACAGAACCTTAAAGTACACTTGAAAATCAGTGCTCCATTTGTGACAAATTTTTACTGACCAAACATTTGCACTACGTTTCTTAAAAATATTTAGCTCGATATCCTGAACCCCCTGGTAATGTTTATTTAATCCTTGACTGGTCATATCTGCCTGACAAATGTCCTACTGACCACAACCAATGTATGGCATTAGGTTTTGTGTAAAATATTTTCTGAACCGAGAAAAGAGGTTCCAAATCCTTTTGAATTTTCTTTTTATATTCTTAACTACTTTTTCACCAAGGTAACATGCCCCAGGTGCTTTAAAATTAACTATTTGCCATTACATGCCAAAATAATTCTTAAGAGGTAGGATCCAAAGCCCTGTTGAAGTGATCTGTAAATCCAACCATGTAATGAAGAGTAAAAATCAATATTATGTCATCATATTTCTCCATTAAGTTAGCAACATTTGAAAATATGTATCATAATTCAAAATATTCAGAGAACAAGTCTAAAACAAAAAACTGCTTTTGCGTAGTCAAACAAGCTATATATAAAGACCAGAAATTTACAATAAATGATATAAACATAGCTTCCATGCATGTCCACACAGGAAATTAAACAAATCTTCATTGGCTCCCATTTTGCAGGCATACATTGTGCTTCCTCATGCACAACTTCTTCATTGATTGAGGGGTGGGTAAATGTAAACGTGATATTGTATCAGCCTCCAGCATTCGGGGGATCCTATTTCACAGACATCTTCTTGCCTTGTAATATGTGTACGGAGGTCTTCATATAAAACTGAAGAGGGCAGCTTCTGTGTATTTTGGACATCTGCCTCTCTCCCTATCGGACAAACTCTTACTTTAAGAGTTATAATGACTTAATGTGGCAAATTTAGTTACCTCCTAACCCACTATCCAACTGGGCAGTGCCCTACATCCCCCCATCCTAACCACCATTACCACAAGTATTTCTCTTTAGAGGGGAGGCCGAAATCGTGCTTACACTGAAATTCAATTTATGATTAGCAGAAAATCACTGATGCGTTTTTAAAATATAAGTACAAAATCTTAACTTGGCTGACACCTTCAAACTGAACACCTCTGATTTAGCTAATAAGGAGATACCAGGTTTACCTTGAGCGAGGAACAGGATTTTATTTTGCACCTGAACATGACACAGGAAATTATTTTACACCTGTACTCTTGCCACAGGAATTTATGTTGCAACCCCTCCAGGAAATGACCGTTTGAACAACCCCAGATTTCGCTGCCATATAAAATCATCGAACAGACGTTTGCCTTACATAACTCCGGGGCACTTCTCCAATATGAATGCCCCAAACTTAAAAGAAATGAAATCTTAAAAAGCCCTTGAAACCTTAAAGATGGCCTTCCAGCTGTCTTCATAAAATGATTGACCCAGGCTACCTCCTCATCTCTATATTCATTTAAAAACCAGCTACAAGGTTTCCTGAACAACATCATTTTTGTTTTTATCATATTTCATTTGAAACAACAGTTCCCAAACTAGTAATTTGTGTATAGCAGGCCATGTTGAAGACCTGCCAGGGGAAAGTCCAAAATAGCTGTGTCATCGGCATAAAGAGGCATGCTAATGTACCCTTGCGAGAAGGCAGATATTCTTTCCTAAGCAAAGTGCTAGAGTCAAAGTCTAAATGGAATAAATTAGGGCCAACTGACATCCCTTTAATTGCTGTGAAAAAACAATGTACAATTACAATATTGTAATCAATGACTGAGGAGCAATTTTACTGGTCTTGTATGCTTAGGAAAACACCATTTGCCACTAAAGATTCCGCAAAATTCCCAGACAGAACCCTAAAGTACACTTGAAAATCAGTGCTCCATTTGTGACAAATTTTTACTGACCAAACATTTGCACTACGTTTCTTAAAAATATTTAGCTCGATATCCTGAACCCCCTGGTAATGTTTATTTAATCCTTGACTGGTCATATCTGCCTGACAAATGTCCTACTGACCACAACCAATGTATGGCATTAGGTTTTGTGTAAAATATTTTCTGAACCTTGAAGAGAGGTTCCAAATCCTTCTGAATTTTCTTTTTATATTCCTAACTACTTTTTCACCAATGTAACATGCCCCAGGTGCTTTAAAATTAACTATTTGCCATTACATGCCAACATAATTCTTAAGAGGTAGGATCCAAAGCCCTGTTGAAGTGATCTGTAAATCCAACCATGTAATGACCAGTATAAATCAATATTATGTCATCGTATTTCTCCATTAATTTAGCAACATTTGAAAATATGTATCATATTTAAAAAGATTCAGAGAACAAGTCTAAAACAAAAAACTGCTTTTGCGTATTCAAACAAGCTATATATAAAGACCTGAAATTTACAATAAATGATATAAACATAGCTTCCATGCATGTCCACACAGGAAATTAACCAAATCTTCATTGGCTCTCATTTTGCAGGCATACTTTGTGCTTCCTCATGCACAATTTCTTCATTCATTGAGTGGTGGGTAAATTTAAACGTCCTATTAGCATCAGCCTCCAGCATTCGGGGGATCCTATTTCACAGACATCTTCTTGCCTTGTAATATGTGTACGGAGGTCTTCATATAAAACTGAAGAGGGCAGCTTATGTGTATTTTGGACATCTGCCTCTCTCCCTATCGGACAAAATCTTACTTTAAGAGGTATAATGACTTAATGTGGCAAATTTAGTTACCTCCCGACCCACTATCCAAATGGGCAGTGCGTACATCCCCCCATCCTAACCCCCATTACCACAAGTATTTCTCTTTAGCAGGGGAGGCCGAAATCGTGCTTACACTGAAATTCAATTTATGATTAGCAGAAAATCACTGATGCGTTTTTAAAAAATAAGTCCAAAATCTTAACTTGGCCGACACCATCAAACTGAACACCTCTGATTTAGCTAATAAGGAGATACCAGGTTTACCTTGAGCGAGGAACAGGATTTTATTTTGCACCTGAACATGGCACAGGAAATTATTTTACACCTGTACTCTTGGCACAGGAATTTATTTTGCAACCCCTCCAGGAAATGACCGTTTGAACAACCCCAGATTTCGCTGCCATATGAAATCATGGAACAGACGTTTGCCTTACATAACTCCGGGGCACTTCTCCAATATGAATGCCCCAAACTTAAAAGAAATGAAATCTTAAAAAGCCCTTGAAACCTTAAATATGGCCTTCCAGCTGTCTTCATAAAATGATTGACCCAGGCTACCTCCTCATCTCTATATTCATTTAAAAACCAGCTACAAGGTTTCCTGAACAACATCATTTTTGTTTTTATCATATTTCATTTGAAACAACAGTTCCCAAACTAGTAATTTGTGTATAGCAGGCCATGTTGAAGACCTGCCAGGGGAAAGTCCAAAATAGATGTGTCATCGGCATAAAGAGGCATGCTAATGTACCCTTGCGAGAAGGCAGATATTCTTTCCTAAGCAAAGTGCTAGAGTCAAAGTCCAAATGGAATAAATTAGGGCCAACTGACATCCCTTTAATTGCTGCGAAAAAACAATGTATAATTACAATATAGTAATCAATGACTGAGGAACAGTTTTACTGGTCTTGCATGCTTAGGAAACACCATTTGCCACTAAAGATTCCGCAAAATCCCCAGACAGAACCCTAAAGTACACTTGAAAATCAGTGCTCCACTTGTGACAAATTTTTACTGACCAAACATTTGCACTACGTTTCTTAAAAATATTTAGCTCGATATCCTGAACCCCCTGGTAATGTTTATTTAATCCTTGACTGGTCATATCTGCCTGACAAATGTCCTACTGACCACAACCAATGTATGGCATTAGGTTTTGTGTAAAATATTTTCTGAACCGAGAAAAGAGGTTCCAAATCCTTCTGAATTTTCTTTTTATATTCCTAACTACTTTTTCACCAATGTAACATGCCCCAGGTGCTTTAAAATTAACTATTTGCCATTACATGCCAAAATAATTCTTAACAGGTAGGATCCAAAGCCCTGTTGAAGTGATCTGTAAATCCAACCATGTAGTGACCAGTATAAATCAATATTATGTCATCATATTTCTCCATTAAGTTAGCAACATTTGAAAATATGTATCATATTTCAAAAAATTCAGAGAACAAGTCTAAAACAAAAAACTGCTTTTGCGTATTCAAACAAGCTATATATAGAGACCAGAAATTCACAATAAATGATATAAACATAGCTTCCATGCATGTCCACCCAGGAAATTAACCAAATCTTCATTGGCTCTCATTTTGCAGGCATACTTTGTGCTTCCTCATGCACAATTTCTTCATTCATTGAGTGGTGGGTAAATTTAAACGTCCTATTAGCATCAGCCTCCAGCATTCGGGGGATCCTATTTCACAGACATCTTCTTGCCTTCTAATATGTGTATGGAGGTCTTCATATAAAACTGAAGAGGGCAGCTTATGTGTATTTTGGACATCTGCCTCTCTCCCTATCGGACAAGCTCTTCCTTTAAGAGGTATAATGACTTAATGTGGCAAATTTAGTTACCTCCCAACCCACTATCCAAATGGGCAGTGCGTAAACCCCCCATCCTAACCCCCATTACCACAAGTATTTCTCTTTAGCAGGGGAGGCCGAAATCGTGCTTACACTGAAATTCAATTTATGATTAGCAGAAAATCACTGATGCGTTTTTAAAAAATAAGTCCAAAATCTTAACTTGGCCGACTCCTTCAAACTGAACACCTCTGATTTAGCTAATAAGGAGATACCAGGTTTACCTTGAGCGAGGAACAGGATTTTATTTTGCACCTGAACATGGCACAGGAAATTATTTTACACCTGTACTCTTGGCACAGGAATTTATTTTGCAACCCCTCCAGGAAATGACCGTTTGAACAACCCCAGATTTCGCTGCCATATGAAATCATGGAACAGACGTTTGCCTTACATAACTCCGGGGCACTTCTCCAATATGAATGCCCCAAACGTAAAAGAAATGAAATCTTAAAAAGCCCTTGAAACCTTAAAGATGGCCTTCCAGCTGTCTTCATAAAATGATTGACCCAGGCTACCTCCTCATCTCTATATTCATTTAAAAACCAGCTACAAGGTTTCCTGAACAACATCATTTTTGTTTTTATCATATTTCATTTGAAACAACAGTTCCCAAACTAGTAATTTGTGTATAGCAGGCCATGTTGAAGACTTGCCTGGGGAAAGTCCAAAATAGATGTGTCATCGGCATAAAGAGGCATGCTAATGTACCCTTGCGAGAAGGCAGATATTCTTCCCTAAGCAAAGTGCTAGAGTCAAAGTCCAAATGGAATAAATTAGCGCCAACTGACATCCCTTTAATTGCTGCGAAAAAACAATGTATAATCACAGACTGAGGAACAGTTTTACTGGTCTTGTATGCTTAGGAAAACACCATTTGCCACTAAAGATTCCGCAAAATCCCCAGACAGAACCCTAAAGTACACTTGAAAATCAGTGCTCCTTTTGTGACAAATTTTTACTGACCAAATATTTGCACTACGTTTCTTAAAAATATTTAGCTCGATATCCTGAACCCCCTGGTAATGTTTATTTAATCCTTGACTGGTCATATCTGCCTGACAAATGTCCTACTGACCACAACCAATGTATGGCATTAGGTTTTGTGTAAAATATTTTCTGAACCGAGAAAAGAGGTTCCAAATCCTTCTGAATTTTCTTTTTATATTCCTAACTACTTTTTCACCAATGTAACATGCCCCAGGTGCTTTAAAATTAACTATTTGCCATTACATGCCAAAATAATTCTTAACAGGTAGGATCCAAAGCCCTGTTGAAGTGATCTGTAAATCCAACCATGTAATGACCAGTATAAATCAATATTATGTCATCGTATTTCTCCATTAAGTTAGCAACATTTGAAAATATGTATCATATTTCAAAAAATTCAGGGACCAAGTCTAAAACAAAAAACTGCTTTTGCGTATTCAAACAAGTTATATATAAAGACCTGAAATTTACAATAAATGATATAAACATAGCTTCCATGCATGTCCACACAGGAAATTAACCAAATCTTCATTGGCTCTCATTTTGCAGGCATACTTTGTGCTTCCTCATGCACAATTTCTTCATTCATTGAGTGGTGGGTAAATGTAAACGTCCTATTAGCATCAGCCTCCAGCATTCGGGGGATCCTATTTCACAGACATCTTCTTGCCTTCTAATATGTGTACGGAGGTCTTCATATAAAACTGAAGAGGGCAGCTTATGTGTATTTTGGACATCTGCCTTTCTCCCTATCAGACAAGCTCTTACTTTAAGAGGTATAATAACTCAATGTGGCAAATTTAGTTACCTCCCAACCCACTATCCAAATGGGCAGTGCCGTACATCCCCCATCCTAACCACCATTACCACAAGTATTTCTCTTTAGCAGGGGAGGCCGAAATCGTGCTTACACTGAAATTCAATTAATCATTAGCAGAAAATCACTGATGCGTTTTTAAAAAATAAGTACAAAATCTTAACTTGGCTGACACCTTCAAACTGAACACCTCTGATTTAGCTAATGAGGAGATACCAGGTTTACCTTGAGCGAGGAACAGGATTTTATTTTGCACCTGAACATGGCACAGGAAATTATTTTACACCTGTACTCTTGGCACAGGAATTTATTTTGCAACCCCTCCAGGAAATGACCGTTTGAACAACCCCAGATTTCGCTGCCATATAAAATCATGGAACAGACGTTTGCCTTACATAACTCCGGGGCACTTCTCCAATATGAATGCCCCAAACTTAAAATAAATGAAATCTTAAAAAGCCCTTGAAACCTGTCTTCATAAAATGATTGACCCAGGCTACCTCCTCATCTCTATATTCATTTAAAAACCAGCTACAAGGTTTCCTGAACAACATCATTTTTGTTTTTATCATATTTCATTTGAAAGAACAGTTCCCAAACTAGTAATTTGTGTATAGCAGGCCATGTTGAAGACCTGCCAGGGGAAAGTCCAAAATAGATGTGTCATCGGCATAAAGAGGCATGCTATAAAATGTACCCTTGCGAGAAGGCAGATATTCTTTCCTAAGCAAAGTGCTAGAGTCAAAGTCTAAATGGAATAAATTAGGGCCAACTGACATCCCTTTAATTGCTGTGAAAAAAGCAATGTATAGTTACAATACAGTAATCAATGACTGAGGAACAGTTTTACTGGTCTTGTATGCTTAGGAATCACCATTTGCCACAAAAGATTCCGCAAAATCCCCAGACAGAACCTTAAAGTACACTTGAAAATCAGTGCTCCATTTGTGACAAATTTTTACTGACCAAACATTTGCACTACGTTTCTTAAAAATATTTAGCTCGATATCCTGAACCCCCTGGTAATGTTTATTTAATCCTTGACTGGTCATATCTGCCTGACAAATGTCCTACTGACCACAACCAATGTATGGCATTAGGTTTTGTGTAAAATATTTTCTGAACCGAGAAAAGAGGTTCCAAATCCTTTTGAATTTTCTTTTTATATTCTTAACTACTTTTTCACCAAGGTAACATGCCCCAGGTGCTTTAAAATTAACTATTTGCCATTACATGCCAAAATAATTCTTAAGAGGTAGGATCCAAAGCCCTGTTGAAGTGATCTGTAAATCCAACCATGTAATGAAGAGTAAAAATCAATATTATGTCATCATATTTCTCCATTAAGTTAGCAACATTTGAAAATATGTATCATAATTCAAAATATTCAGAGAACAAGTCTAAAACAAAAAACTGCTTTTGCGTAGTCAAACAAGCTATATATAAAGACCAGAAATTTACAATAAATGATATAAACATAGCTTCCATGCATGTCCACACAGGAAATTAAACAAATCTTCATTGGCTCCCATTTTGCAGGCATACATTGTGCTTCCTCATGCACAACTTCTTCATTGATTGAGGGGTGGGTAAATGTAAACGTGATATTGTATCAGCCTCCAGCATTCGGGGGATCCTATTTCACAGACATCTTCTTGCCTTGTAATATGTGTACGGAGGTCTTCATATAAAACTGAAGAGGGCAGCTTCTGTGTATTTTGGACATCTGCCTCTCTCCCTATCGGACAAACTCTTACTTTAAGAGTTATAATGACTTAATGTGGCAAATTTAGTTACCTCCTAACCCACTATCCAACTGGGCAGTGCCCTACATCCCCCCATCCTAACCACCATTACCACAAGTATTTCTCTTTAGAGGGGAGGCCGAAATCGTGCTTACACTGAAATTCAATTTATGATTAGCAGAAAATCACTGATGCGTTTTTAAAATATAAGTACAAAATCTTAACTTGGCTGACACCTTCAAACTGAACACCTCTGATTTAGCTAATAAGGAGATACCAGGTTTACCTTGAGCGAGGAACAGGATTTTATTTTGCACCTGAACATGACACAGGAAATTATTTTACACCTGTACTCTTGCCACAGGAATTTATGTTGCAACCCCTCCAGGAAATGACCGTTTGAACAACCCCAGATTTCGCTGCCATATAAAATCATCGAACAGACGTTTGCCTTACATAACTCCGGGGCACTTCTCCAATATGAATGCCCCAAACTTAAAAGAAATGAAATCTTAAAAAGCCCTTGAAACCTTAAAGATGGCCTTCCAGCTGTCTTCATAAAATGATTGACCCAGGCTACCTCCTCATCTCTATATTCATTTAAAAACCAGCTACAAGGTTTCCTGAACAACATCATTTTTGTTTTTATCATATTTCATTTGAAACAACAGTTCCCAAACTAGTAATTTGTGTATAGCAGGCCATGTTGAAGACCTGCCAGGGGAAAGTCCAAAATAGCTGTGTCATCGGCATAAAGAGGCATGCTAATGTACCCTTGCGAGAAGGCAGATATTCTTTCCTAAGCAAAGTGCTAGAGTCAAAGTCTAAATGGAATAAATTAGGGCCAACTGACATCCCTTTAATTGCTGTGAAAAAACAATGTACAATTACAATATTGTAATCAATGACTGAGGAGCAATTTTACTGGTCTTGTATGCTTAGGAAAACACCATTTGCCACTAAAGATTCCGCAAAATTCCCAGACAGAACCCTAAAGTACACTTGAAAATCAGTGCTCCATTTGTGACAAATTTTTACTGACCAAACATTTGCACTACGTTTCTTAAAAATATTTAGCTCGATATCCTGAACCCCCTGGTAATGTTTATTTAATCCTTGACTGGTCATATCTGCCTGACAAATGTCCTACTGACCACAACCAATGTATGGCATTAGGTTTTGTGTAAAATATTTTCTGAACCTTGAAGAGAGGTTCCAAATCCTTCTGAATTTTCTTTTTATATTCCTAACTACTTTTTCACCAATGTAACATGCCCCAGGTGCTTTAAAATTAACTATTTGCCATTACATGCCAACATAATTCTTAAGAGGTAGGATCCAAAGCCCTGTTGAAGTGATCTGTAAATCCAACCATGTAATGACCAGTATAAATCAATATTATGTCATCGTATTTCTCCATTAATTTAGCAACATTTGAAAATATGTATCATATTTAAAAAGATTCAGAGAACAAGTCTAAAACAAAAAACTGCTTTTGCGTATTCAAACAAGCTATATATAAAGACCTGAAATTTACAATAAATGATATAAACATAGCTTCCATGCATGTCCACACAGGAAATTAACCAAATCTTCATTGGCTCTCATTTTGCAGGCATACTTTGTGCTTCCTCATGCACAATTTCTTCATTCATTGAGTGGTGGGTAAATTTAAACGTCCTATTAGCATCAGCCTCCAGCATTCGGGGGATCCTATTTCACAGACATCTTCTTGCCTTGTAATATGTGTACGGAGGTCTTCATATAAAACTGAAGAGGGCAGCTTATGTGTATTTTGGACATCTGCCTCTCTCCCTATCGGACAAAATCTTACTTTAAGAGGTATAATGACTTAATGTGGCAAATTTAGTTACCTCCCGACCCACTATCCAAATGGGCAGTGCGTACATCCCCCCATCCTAACCCCCATTACCACAAGTATTTCTCTTTAGCAGGGGAGGCCGAAATCGTGCTTACACTGAAATTCAATTTATGATTAGCAGAAAATCACTGATGCGTTTTTAAAAAATAAGTCCAAAATCTTAACTTGGCCGACACCATCAAACTGAACACCTCTGATTTAGCTAATAAGGAGATACCAGGTTTACCTTGAGCGAGGAACAGGATTTTATTTTGCACCTGAACATGGCACAGGAAATTATTTTACACCTGTACTCTTGGCACAGGAATTTATTTTGCAACCCCTCCAGGAAATGACCGTTTGAACAACCCCAGATTTCGCTGCCATATGAAATCATGGAACAGACGTTTGCCTTACATAACTCCGGGGCACTTCTCCAATATGAATGCCCCAAACTTAAAAGAAATGAAATCTTAAAAAGCCCTTGAAACCTTAAAGATGGCCTTCCAGCTGTCTTCATAAAATGATTGACCCAGGCTACCTCCTCATCTCTATATTCATTTAAAAACCAGCTACAAGGTTTCCTGAACAACATCATTTTTGTTTTTATCATATTTCATTTGAAACAACAGTTCCCAAACTAGTAATTTGTGTATAGCAGGCCATGTTGAAGACCTGCCAGGGGAAAGTCCAAAATAGATGTGTCATCGGCATAAAGAGGCATGCTAATGTACCCTTGCGAGAAGGCAGATATTCTTTCCTAAGCAAAGTGCTAGAGTCAAAGTCCAAATGGAATAAATTAGCGCCAACTGACATCCCTTTAATTGCTGCGAAAAAACAATGTATAATTACAATATAGTAATCAATGACTGAGGAACAGTTTTACTGGTCTTGTATGCTTAGGAAAACACCATTTGCCACTAAAGATTCCGCAAAATCCCCAGACAGAACCCTAAAGTACACTTGAAAATCAGTGCTCCTTTTGTGACAAATTTTTACTGACCAAATATTTGCACTACGTTTCTTAAAAATATTTAGCTCGATATCCTGAACCCCCTGGTAATGTTTATTTAATCCTTGACTGGTCATATCTGCCTGACAAACGTCCTACTGACCACAACCAATGTATGGCATTAGGTTTTGTGTAAAATATTTTCTGAACCGAGAAAAGAGGTTCCAAATCCTTCTGAATTTTCTTTTTATATTCCTAACTACTTTTTCACCAATGTAACATGCCCCAGGTGCTTTAAAATTAACTATTTGCCATTACATGCCAAAATAATTCTTAAGAGGTAGGATTCAAAGCCCTGTTGAAGTGATCTGTAAATCCAACCATGTAATGACCAGTATAAATCAATATTATGTCATCGTATTTCTCCATTAAGTTAGCAACATTTGAAAATATGTATCATATTTCAAAAAATTCAGAGACCAAGTCTAAAACAAAAAACTGCTTTTGCGTATTCAAAAAAGTTATATATAAAGACCTGAAATTTACAAGAAATGATATAAACATAGCTTCCATGCATATCCACACAGGAAATTAACCAAATCTTCATTGGCTCTCATTTTGCAGGCATACTTTGTGCTTCTTCATGCACAATTTCTTCATTCATGGAGTGGTGGGTAAATGTAAACGTCCTATTAGCATCAGCCTCCAGCATTCGGGGGATCCTATTTCACAGACATCTTCTTGCCTTCTAATATGTGTACGGAGGTCTTCATATAAAACTGAAGAGGGCAGCTTATGTGTATTTTGGACATCTGCCTTTCTCCCTATCGGACAAGCTCTTACTTTAAGAGGTATAAAGACTTAATGTGGCAAATTTAGTTACCTCCCAACCCACTATCCAAATGGGCAGTGCCGTACATCACCCCATCCTAACCCCAATTACCACAAGTATTTCTCTTTAGCATGGGAGGCCGAAATCGTGCTTACAATGAAATTCAATTTATGATTAGCAGAAAATCACTGATGCGTTTTTAAAAAATAAGTACAAAATCTTAACTTGGCTGACACCTTCAAACTGAACACCTCTGATTTAGCTAATAAGGAGATACCAGGTTTACCTTGAGCGAGGAACAGGATTTTATTTTGCACCTGAACATGGCACAGGAAATTATTTTACACCTGTACTCTTGGCACAGGAATTTATTTTGCAACCCCTCCAGGAAATGACCGTTTGAACAACCCCAGATTTCGCTGCCATATAAAATCATCGAACAGACGTTTGCCTTACATAACTCCGGGGCACTTCTCCAATATGAATGCCCCAAACTTAAAATAAATGAAATCTTAAAAAGCCCTTGAAACCTTAAATATGGCCTTCCAGCTGTCTTCATAAAATGATTGACCCAGGCTACCTCCTCATCTCTATATTCATTTAAAAACCAGCTACAAGGTTTCCTGAACAACATCATTTTTGTTTTTATCATATTTCATTTGAAAGAACAGTTCCCAAACTAGTAATTTGTGTATAGCAGGCCATGTTGAAGACCTGCCAGGGGAAAGTCCAAAATAGATGTGTCATCGGCATAAAGAGGCATGCTATAAAATGTACCCTTGCGAGAAGGCAGATATTCTTTCCTAAGCAAAGTGCTAGAGTCAAAGTCTAAATGGAATAAATTAGGGCCAACTGACATCCCTTTAATTGCTGTGAAAAAAGCAATGTATAGTTACAATACAGTAATCAATGACTGAGGAACAGTTTTACTGGTCTTGTATGCTTAGGAATCACCATTTGCCACTAAAGATTCCGCAAAATCCCCAGACAGAACCTTAAAGTACACTTGAAAATCAGTGCTCCATTTGTGACAAATTTTTACTGACCAAACATTTGCACTACGTTTCTTAAAAATATTTAGCTCGATATCCTGAACCCCCTGGTAATGTTTATTTAATCCTTGACTGGTCATATCTGCCTGACAAATGTCCTACTGACCACAACCAATGTATGGCATTAGGTTTTGTGTAAAATATTTTCTGAACCGAGAAAAGAGGTTCCAAATCCTTCTGAATTTTCTTTTTATATTCTTAACTACTTTTTCACCAAGGTAACATGCCCCAGGTGCTTTAAAATTAACTATTTGCCATTACATGCCAAAATAATTCTTAAGAGGTAGGATCCAAAGCCCTGTTGAAGTGATCTGTAAATCCAACCATGTAATGAAGAGTAAAAATCAATATTATGCCATCATATTTCTCCATTAAGTTAGCAACATTTGAAAATATGTATCATAATTCAAAATATTCAGAGAACAAGTCTAAAACAAAAAACTGCTTTTGCGTAGTCAAACAAGCTATATATAAAGACCAGAAATTTACAATAAATGATATAAACATAGCTTCCATGCATGTCCACACAGGAAATTAAACAAATCTTCATTGGCTCCCATTTTGCAGGCATACATTGTGCTTCCTCATGCACAATTTCTTCATTCATTGAGTGGTGGGTAAATGTAAACGTCCTATTAGCATCAGCCTCCAGCATTCGGGGGATCCTATTTCACAGACATCTTCTTGCCTTCTAATATGTGTACGGAGGTCTTCATATAAAACTGAAGAGGGCAGCTTATGTGTATTTTGGACATCTGCCTCTCTCCCTTTAAGAGGTATAATGACTTAATGTGGCAAATTTAGTTACCTCCCAACCCACTATCCAAATGGGCAGTGCGTACATCCCCCCATCCTGACCCCGATTACCACAAGTATTTCTCTTTAGCAGGGGAGGCCGAAATCGTGCTTACACTGAAATTCAATTTATGATTAGCAGAAAATCACTGATGCGTTTTTAAAAAATAAGTCCAAAATCTTAACTTGGCCGACTCCTTCAAACTGAACACCTCTGATTTAGCTAATAAGGAGATACCAGGTTTACCTTGAGCGAGGAACAGGATTTTATTTTGCATCTGAACATGGCACAGGAAATTATTTTACACCTGTACTCTTGGCACAGGAATTTATTTTGCAACCCCTCCAGGAAATGACCGTTTGAACAACCCCAGATTTCGCTGCCATATGAAATCATGGAACAGACGTTTGCCTTACATAACTCCGGGGCACTTCTCCAATATGAATGCCCCAAACTTAAAAGAAATGAAATCTTAAAAAGCCCTTGAAACCTTAAAGATGGCCTTCCAGCTGTCTTCATAAAATGATTGACCCAGGCTACCTCCTCATCTCTATATTCATTTAAAAACCAGCTACAAGGTTTCCTGAACAACATCATTTTTGTTTTTATCATATTTCATTTGAAACAACAGTTCCCAAACTAGTAATTTGTGTATAGCAGGCCATGTTGAAGACTTGCCAGGGGAAAGTCCAAAATAGATGTGTCATCGGCATAAAGAGGCATGCTAATGTACCCTTGCGAGAAGGCAGATATTCTTCCCTAAGCAAAGTGCTAGAGTCAAAGTCCAAATGGAATAAATTAGCGCCAACTGACATCCCTTTAATTGCTGCGAAAAAACAATGTATAATCACAATATAGTAATCAATGACTGAGGAACAGTTTTACTGGTCTTGTATGCTTAGGAAAACACCATTTGCCACTAAAGATTCCGCAAAATCCCCAGACAGAACCCTAAAGTACACTTGAAAATCAGTGCTCCTTTTGTGACAAATTTTTACTGACCAAATATTTGCACTACGTTTCTTAAAAATATTTAGCTCGATATCCTGAACCCCCTGGTAATGTTTATTTAATCCTTGACTGGTCATATCTGCCTGACAAATGTCCTACTGACCACAACCAATGTATGGCATTAGGTTTTGTGTAAAATATTTTCTGAACCGAGAAAAGAGGTTCCAAATCCTTCTGAATTTTCTTTTTATATTCCTAACTACTTGTTCACCAATGTAACATGCCCCAGGTGCTTTAAAATTAACTATTTGCCATTACATGCCAAAATAATTCTTAACAGGTAGGATCCAAAGCCCTGTTGAAGTGATCTGTAAATCCAACCATGTAATGAAGAGTAAAAACCAATATTATGTCATCATATTTCTCCATTAAGTTAGCAACATTTGAAAATATGTATCATATTTCAAAAAATTCAGAGAACAAGTCTAAAACAAAAAACTGCTTTTGCGTATTTAAACAAGCTATATATAAAGACCAGAAATTTACAATAAATGATATAAACATAGCTTCCATGCATGTCCACACAGGAAATTAACCAAATCTTCATTGGCTCCCATTTTGCAGGCATACATTGTGCTTCCTCATGCACAACTTCTTCATTGATTGAGGGGTGGGTAAATGTAAACGTGATATTGTATCAGCCTCCAGCATTCGGGGTTCTTATTTCACAGACATCTTCTTGCCTTGTAATATGCGTACGGAGGTCTTCATATAAAACTGAAGAGGGCAGCTTATGTGTATTTTGGACATCTGCCTTTCTCCCTATCAGACAAGCTCTTACTTTAAGAGGTATAATGACTTAATGTGGCAAATTTAGTTACCTCCCAACCCACTATCCAAATGGGCAGTGCCGTACATCCCCCCATCCTGACCCCCATTACCACAAGTATTTCTCTTTGGCAGGGGAGGCCGAAACCGTGCTTACACTGAAATTCAATTTATGATTAGCAGAAAATCACTGATGCGTATTTAAAAAATAAGTACAAAATCTTAACTTGGCTGACACCTTCAAACTGAACACCTCTGATTTAGCTAATAAGGAGATACCAGGTTTACCTTGAGCGAGGAACAGGATTTTATTTTGCACCTGAACATGGCACAGGAAATTATTTTACACCTGTACTCTTGGCCCAGGAATTAATTTTGCAACCCCTCCAGGAAATTACCGTTTGAACAACCCCAGATTTCGCTGCCATATAAAATCATGGAACAGACGTTTGCCTTACATAACTCCGGGGCACTTCTCCAATTTGAATGCCCCAAACTTAAAAGAAATGAAATCTTAAAAAGCCCTTGAAACCTTAAAGATGGATTTCCAGCTGTCTTCATAAAATGATTGACCCAGGCTACCTCCTCATCTCTATATTCATTTAAAAACCAGCTACAAGGTTTCCTGAACAACATCATTTTTGTTTTTATCATATTTCATTTGAAACAACAGTTCCCAAACTAGTAATTTGTGTATAGCAGGCCATGTTGAAGACCTGCCAGGGGAAAGTCCAAAATAGATGTGTCATCGGCATAAAGAGGCATGCTAATGTACCCTTGCGAGAAGGCAGATATTCTTTCCTAAGCAAAGTGCTAGAGTCAAAGTCTAAATGGAATAAATTAGGGCCAACTGACATCCCTTTAATTGCTGTGAAAAAAGCAATGTATAGTTACAATACAGTAATCAATGACTGAGGAGCAATTTTACTGGTCTTCTATGCTTAGGAAACACCATTTGCCACTAAAGATTCCGCAAAATACCCAGACAGAACCTTAAAGTACACTTGAAAATCAGTGCTCCATTTGTGACAAATTTTTACTGACCAAACATTTGCACTACGTTTCTTAAAAATATTTAGCTCGATATACTGAACCCCCTGGTAATGTTTATTTAATCCTTGACTGGTCATATCTGCCTGACAAATGTCCTACTGACCACAACCAATGTATGGCATTAGGTTTTGTGTAAAATATTTTTTGAACCGAGAAAAGAGGTTCCAAATCCTTCTGAATTTTCTTTTTATATTCTTAACTACTTTTTCACCAATGTAACATGCCCCAGGTGCTTTAAAATTAACTATTTGCCATTGCATGCCAAAATAATTCTTAAGAGGTAGGATCCAAAGCCCTGTTGAAGTGATCTGTAAATCCAACCATGTAATGACCAGTATAAATCAATATTATGTCATCGTATTTCTCCATTAAGTAAGCAACATGTGAAAATATGTATCATATTTCAAAAAATTCAGAGACCAAGTCTAAAACAAAAAACTGCTTTTGCGTATTCAAACAAGCTATATATAAAGACCTGAAATTTACAATAAATTATTTAAACATAGCTTCCATGCATGTCCACACAGGAAATTAACCAAATCTTCATTGGCTCTCATTTTGCAGGCATACTTTGTGCTTCCTCATGCACAATTTCTTCATTCATTGAGTGGTGGGTAAATGTAAACGTCCTATTAGCATCAGCCTACAGCATTCGGGGGATCCTATTTCACAGACATCTTCTTGCCTTGTAATATGTGTACGGAGGTCTTCATATAAAACTGAAGAGGGCAGCTTATGTGTATTTTGGACATCTGCATCTCTCCCTATCGGACAAACTCTTACTTTAAGAGTTATAATGACTTAATGTGGCAAATTTAGTTACCTCCTAACCCACTATCCAACTGGGCAGTGCCCTACATCCCCCCATCCTAACCACCATTACCACAAGTATTTCTCTTTAGAGGGGAGGCCGAAATCGTGCTTACACTGAAATTCAATTTATGATTAGCAGAAAATCACTGATGCGTTTTTAAAAAATAAGTACAAAATCTTAACTTGGCTGACACCTTCAAACTGAACACCTCTGATTTAGCTAATAAGGAGATACCAGGTTTACCTTGAGCGAGGAACAGGATTTTATTTTGCACCTGAACATGGCACAGGAAATTATTTTACACCTGTACTCTTGCCACAGGAATTTATGTTGCAACTCCTCCAGGAAATGACCGTTTGAACAACCCCAGATTTCGCTGCCATATAAAATCATCGAACAGACGTTTGCCTTACATAACTCCGGGGCACTTCTCCAATATGAATGCCCCAAACTTAAAAGAAATGAAATCTTAAAAAGCCCTTGAAACCTTAAAGATGGCCTTCCAGCTGTCTAAATGATTGACCCAGGCTACCTCCTCATCTCTATATTCATTTAAAAACCAGCTACAAGGTTTCCTGAACAACATCATTTTTGTTTTTATCATATTTCATTTGAAACAACAGTTCCCAAACTAGTAATTTGTGTATAGCAGGCCATGTTGAAGACCTGCCAGGGGAAAGTCCAAAATAGATGTGTCATCGGCATAAAGAGGCATGCTAATGTACCCTTGCGAAAAGGCAGATATTCTTTCCTAAGCAAAGTGCTAGAGTCAAAGTCCAAATGGAATAAATTAGGGCCAACTGGCATCCCTTTAATTGCTGCAAAAAAACAATGTACAATTACAATATTGTAATCAATGACTGAGGAACAGTTTTACTGGTCTTGTATGCTTAGGAAAACACCATTTGCCACTAAAGATTCCGCAAAATCCCCAGACAGAACCCTAAAGTACACTTGAAAATCAGTGCTCCATTTGTGACAAATTTTTACTGACCAAACATTTGCACTACGTTTCTTAAAAATATTTAGCTCGATATCCTGAACCCCCTGGTAATGTTTATTTAATCCTTGACTGGTCATATCTGCCTGACAAATGTCCTACTGACCACAACCAATGTATGGCATTAGGTTTTGTGTAAAATATTTTCTGAACCGAGAAAAGAGGTTCCAAATCCTTCTGAATTTTCTTTTTATATTCCTAACTACTTTTTCACCAATGTAACATGCCCCAGGTGCTTTAAAATTAACTATTTGCCATTACATGCCAAAATAATTCTTAACAGGTAGGATCCAAAGCCCTGTTGAAGTGATCTGTAAATCCAACCATGTAATGACCAGTATAAATCAATATTATGTCATCGTATTTCTCCATTAAGTTAGCAACATTTGAAAATATGTATCATATTTCAAAAAATTCAGGGACCAAGTCTAAAACAAAAAACTGCTTTTGTGTATTCAAACAAGTTATATATAAAGACCTGAAATTTACAATAAATGATATAAACATAGCTTCAATGCATGTCCACACAGGAAATTAACCAAATCTTCATTGGCTCTCATTTTGCAGGCATACTTTGTGCTTCCTCATGCACAATTTCTTCATTCATTGAGTGGTGGGTAAATGTAAACGTCCTATTAGCATCAGCCTCCAGCATTCGGGGGATCCTATTTCAAAGACATCTTCTTGCCTTCTAATATGTGTACAGAGGTCTTCATATAAAACTGAAGAGGGCAGCTTATGTGTATTTTGGACATCTGCCTTTCTCCCTATCAGACAAGCTCTTACTTTAAGAGGTATAATGACTTAATGTGGCAAATTTAGTTACCTCCCAACCCACTATCCAAATGGGCAGTGCCGTACATCCCCCCCATCCTAACCCCCATTACCACAAGTATTTCTCTTTAGCAGGGGAGGCCGAAATCGTGCTTACACTGAAATTCAATTTATGATTAGCAGAAAATCACTGATGCGTTTTTAAAAAATAAGTACAAAATCTTAACTTGGCTGACACCTTCAAACTGAACACCTCTGATTTAGCTAATAAGGAGATACCAGGTTTACCTTGAGCGAGGAACAGGATTTTATTTTGCACCTGAACATGGCACAGGAAATTATTTTACACCTGTACTCTTGCCACAGGAATTTATTTTGCAACCCCTCCAGGAAATGACCGTTTGAACAACCCCAGATTTCGCTGCCATATAAAATCATCGAACAGACGTTTGCCTTACATAACTCCGGGGCACTTCTCCAATATGAATGCCCCAAACTTAAAAGAAATGAAATCGTAAAAAGCCCTTGAAACCTTAAAGATGGCCTTCCAGCTGTCTTCATAAAATGATTGACCCAGGCTACCTCCTCATCTCTATATTCATTTAAAAACCAGCTACAAGGTTTCCTGAACAACATCATTTTTGTTTTTATCATATTTCATTTGAAACAACAGTTCCCAAACTAGTAATTTGTGTATAGCAGGCCATGTTGAAGACCTGCCAGGGGAAAGTCCAAAATAGATGTGTCATCGGCATAAAGAGGCATGCTAATGTACCCTTGCGAGAAGGCAGATATTCTTTCCTAAGCAAAGTGCTAGAGTCAAAGTCTAAATGGAATAAATTAGGGCCAACTGACATCCCTTTAATTGCTGTGAAAAAAGCAATGTATAGTTACAATACAGTAATCAATGACTGAGGAGCAATTTTACTGGTCTTGTATGCTTAGGAAACACCATTTGCCACTAAAGATTCCGCAAAATACCCAGACAGAACCTTAAAGTACACTTGAAAATCAGTGCTCCATTTGTGACAAATTTTTACTGACCAAACATTTGCACTACGTTTCTTAAAAATATTTAGCTCGATATCCTGAACCCCCTGGTAATGTTTATTTAATCCTTGACTGGTCATATCTGCCTGACACATGTCCTACTGACCACAACCAATGTATGGCATTAGGTTTTGTGTAAAATATTTTTTGAACCGAGAAAAGAGGTTCCAAATCCTTCTGAATTTTCTTTTTATATTCTTAACTACTTTTTCACCAATGTAACATGCCCCAGGTGCTTTAAAATTAACTATTTGCCATTGCATGCCAAAATAATTCTTAAGAGGTAGGATCCAAAGCCCTGTTGAAGTGATCTGTAAATCCAACCATGTAATGACCAGTATAAATCAATATTATGTCATCGTATTTCTCCATTAAGTAAGCAACATGTGAAAATATGTATCATATTTCAAAAAATTCAGAGACCAAGTCTAAAACAAAAAACTGCTTTTGCGTATTCAAACAAGCTATATATAAAGACCTGAAATTTACAATAAATGATTTAAACATAGCTTCCATGCATGTCCACACAGGAAATTAACCAAATCTTCATTGGCTCTCATTTTGCAGGCATACTTTGTGCTTCCTCATGCACAATTTCTTCATTCATTGAGGGGTGGGTAAATGTAAACGTCCTATTAGCATCAGCCTCCAGCATTCGGGGGATCCTATTTCACAGACATCTTCTTGCCTTGTAATATGTGTACGGAGGTCTTCATATAAAACTGAAGAGGGCAGCTTATGTGTATTTTGGACATCTGCCTCTCTCCCTATCGGACAAACTCTTACTTTAAGAGGTATAATGACTTAATGTGGCAAATTTAGTTACCTCCCAACCCACTATCCAAATGGGCAGTGCCGTACATCCCCCCATCCTGACCCCCCTTACCACAAGTATTTCTCTTTAGCAGAGGAGGCCGAAATCGTGCTTACACTGAAATTCAATTTATGATTAGCAGAAAATCACTGATGCGTTTTTAAAAAATAAGTCCAAAATCTTAACTTGGCCGACTCCTTCAAACTGAACACCTCTGATTTAGCTAATAAGGAGATACCAGGTTTACCTTGAGCGAGGAACAGGATTTTATTTTGCACCTGAACATGGCACAGGAAATTATTTTACACCTGTACTCTTGGCACAGGAATTTATTTTGCAACCCCTCCAGGAAATGACCGTTTGAACAACCCCAGATTTCGCTGCCATATGAAATCATGGAACAGACGTTTGCCTTACATAACTCCGGGGCACTTCTCCAATATGAATGCCCCAAACTTAAAAGAAATGAAATCTTAAAAAGCCCTTGAAACCTTAAAGATGGCCTTCCAGCTGTCTTCATAAAATGATTGACCCAGGCTACCTCCTCATCTCTATATTCATTTAAAAACCAGCTACAAGGTTTCCTGAACAACATCATTTTTGTTTTTATCATATTTCATTTGAAACAACAGTTCCCAAACTAGTAATTTGTGTATAGCAGGCCATGTTGAAGACCTGCCAGGGGAAAGTCCAAAATAGATGTGTCATCGGCATAAAGAGGCATGCTAATGTACCCTTGCGAGAAGGCAGATATTCTTTCCTAAGCAAAGTGCTAGAGTCAAAGTCCAAATGGAATAAATTAGCGCCAACTGACATCCCTTTAATTGCTGCGAAAAAACAATGTACAATTACAATATTGTAATCAATGACTGAGGAACAGTTTTACTGGTCTTGTATGCTTAGGAAAACACCATTTGCCACTAAAGATTCCGCAAAATCCCCAGACAGAACCCTAAAGTACACTTGAAAATCAGTGCTCCTTTTGTGACAAATTTTTACTGACCAAATATTTGCACTACGTTTCTTAAAAATATTTAGCTCGATATCCTGAACCCCCTGGTAATGTTTATTTAATCCTTGACTGGTCATATCTGCCTGACAAATGTCCTACTGACCACAACCAATGTATGGCATTAGGTTTTGTGTAAAATATTTTCTGAACCGAGAAAAGAGGTTCCAAATCCTTCTGAATTTTCTTTTTATATTCCTAACTACTTTTTCACCAATGTAACATGCCCCAGGTGCTTTAAAATTAACTATTTGCCATTACATGCCAAAATAATTCTTAACAGGTAGGATCCAAAGCCCTGTTGAAGTGATCTGTAAATCCAACCATGTAATGACCAGTATAAATCAATATTATGTCATCGTATTTCTCCATTAAGTTAGCAACATTTGAAAATATGTATCATATTTAAAAAAATTCAGGGACCAAGTCTAAAACAAAAAACTGCTTTTGCGTATTCAAACAAGTTATATATAAAGACCTGAAATTTACAATAAATGATATAAACATAGCTTCCATGCATGTCCACACAGGAAATTAACCAAATCTTCATTGGCTCTCATTTTGCAGGCATACTTTGTGCTTCCTCATGCACAATTTCTTCATTCATTGAGTGGTGGGTAAATGTAAACGTCCTATTAGCATCAGCCTCCAGCATTCGGGGGATCCTATTTCACAGACATCTTCTTGCCTTCTAATATGTGTACGGAGGTCTTCATATAAAACTGAAGAGGGCAGCTTATGTGTATTTTGGACATCTGCCTTTCTCCCTATCAGACAAGCTCTTACTTTAAGAGGTATAATAACTCAATGTGGCAAATTTAGTTACCTCCCAACCCACTATCCAAATGGGCAGTGCCGTACATCCCCCATCCTAACCACCATTACCACAAGTATTTCTCTTTAGCAGGGGAGGCCGAAATCGTGCTTACACTGAAATTCAATTAATCATTAGCAGAAAATCACTGATGCGTTTTTAAAAAATAAGTACAAAATCTTAACTTGGCTGACACCTTCAAACTGAACACCTCTGATTTAGCTAATGAGGAGATACCAGGTTTACCTTGAGCGAGGAACAGGATTTTATTTTGCACCTGAACATGGCACAGGAAATTATTTTACACCTGTACTCTTGGCACAGGAATTTATTTTGCAACCCCTCCAGGAAATGACCGTTTGAACAACCCCAGATTTCGCTGCCATATAAAATCATCGAACAGACGTTTGCCTTACATAACTCCGGGGCACTTCTCCAATATGAATGCCCCAAACTTAAAATAAATGAAATCTTAAAAAGCCCTTGAAACCTGTCTTCATAAAATGATTGACCCAGGCTACCTCCTCATCTCTATATTCATTTAAAAACCAGCTACAAGGTTTCCTGAACAACATCATTTTTGTTTTTATCATATTTCATTTGAAAGAACAGTTCCCAAACTAGTAATTTGTGTATAGCAGGCCATGTTGAAGACCTGCCAGGGGAAAGTCCAAAATAGATGTGTCATCGGCATAAAGAGGCATGCTATAAAATGTACCCTTGCGAGAAGGCAGATATTCTTTCCTAAGCAAAGTGCTAGAGTCAAAGTCTAAATGGAATAAATTAGGGCCAACTGACATCCCTTTAATTGCTGTGAAAAAAGCAATGTATAGTTACAATACAGTAATCAATGACTGAGGAACAGTTTTACTGGTCTTGTATGCTTAGGAATCACCATTTGCCACTAAAGATTCCGCAAAATCCCCAGACAGAACCTTAAAGTACACTTGAAAATCAGTGCTCCATTTGTGACAAATTTTTACTGACCAAACATTTGCACTACGTTTCTTAAAAATATTTAGCTCGATATCCTGAACCCCCTGGTAATGTTTATTTAATCCTTGACTGGTCATATCTGCCTGACAAATGTCCTACTGACCACAACCAATGTATGGCATTAGGTTTTGTGTAAAATATTTTCTGAACCGAGAAAAGAGGTTCCAAATCCTTCTGAATTTTCTTTTTATATTCTTAACTACTTTTTCACCAAGGTAACATGCCCCAGGTGCTTTAAAATTAACTATTTGCCATTACATGCCAAAATAATTCTTAAGAGGTAGGATCCAAAGCCCTGTTGAAGTGATCTGTAAATCCAACCATGTAATGAAGAGTAAAAATCAATATTATGTCATCATATTTCTCCATTAAGTTAGCAACATTTGAAAATATGTATCATAATTCAAAATATTCAGAGAACAAGTCTAAAACAAAAAACTGCTTTTGCGTAGTCAAACAAGCTATATATAAAGACCAGAAATTTACAATAAATGATATAAACATAGCTTCCATGCATGTCCACACAGGAAATTAAACAAATCTTCATTGGCTCCCATTTTGCAGGCATACATTGTGCTTCCTCATGCACAATTTCTTCATTCATTGAGTGGTGGGTAAATGTAAACGTCCTATTAGCATCAGCCTCCAGCATTCGGGGGATCCTATTTCACAGACATCTTCTTGCCTTCTAATATGTGTACGGAGGTCTTCATATAAAACTGAAGAGGGCAGCTTATGTGTATTTTGGACATCTGCCTTTCTCCCTATCAGACAAGCTCTTACTTTAAGAGGTATAATAACTCAATGTGGCAAATTTAGTTACCTCCCAACCCACTATCCAAATGGGCAGTGCCGTACATCCCCCATCCTAACCACCATTACCACAAGTATTTCTCTTTAGCAGGGGAGGCCGAAATCGTGCTTCCACTGAAATTCAATTAATCATTAGCAGAAAATCCCTGATGCGTTTTTAAAAAATAAGTACAAAATCTTAACTTGGCTGACACCTTCAAACTGAACACCTCTGATTTAGCTAATGAGGAGATACCAGGTTTACCTTGAGCGAGGAACAGGATTTTATTTTGCACCTGAACATGGCACAGGAAATTATTTTACACCTGTACTCTTGGCACAGGAATTTATTTTGCAACCCCTCCAGGAAATGACCGTTTGAACAACCCCAGATTTCGCTGCCATATAAAATCATGGAACAGACGTTTGCCTTACATAACTCCGGGGCACTTCTCCAATATGAATGCCCCAAACTTAAAATAAATGAAATCTTAAAAAGCCCTTGAAACCTTAAATATGGCCTTCCAGCTGTCTTCATAAAATGATTGACCCAGGCTACCTCCTCATCTCTATATTCATTTAAAAACCAGCTACAAGGTTTCCTGAACAACATCATTTTTGTTTTTATCATATTTCATTGGAAAGAACAGTTCCCAAACTAGTAATTTGTGTATAGCAGGCCATGTTGAAGACCTGCCAGGGGAAAGTCCAAAATAGATGTGTCATCGGCATAAAGAGGCATGCTATAAAATGTACCCTTGCGAGAAGGCAGATATTCTTTCCTAAGCAAAGTGCTAGAGTCAAAGTCTAAATGGAATAAATTAGGGCCAACTGACATCCCTTTAATTGCTGTGAAAAAAGCAATGTATAGTTACAATACAGTAATCAATGACTGAGGAACAGTTTTACTGGTCTTGTATGCTTAGGAATCACCATTTGCCACTAAAGATTCCGCAAAATCCCCAGACAGAACCTTAAAGTACACTTGAAAATCAGTGCTCCATTTGTGACAAATTTTTACTGACCAAACATTTGCACTACGTTTCTTAAAAATATTTAGCTCGATATCCTGAACCCCCTGGTAATGTTTATTTAATCCTTGACTGGTCATACCTGCCTGACAAATGTCCTACTGACCACAACCAATGTATGGCATTAGGTTTTGTGTAAAATATTTTCTGAACCGAGAAAAGAGGTTCCAAATCCTTCTGAATTTTCTTTTTATATTCTTAACTACTTTTTCACCAAGGTAACATGCCCCAGGTGCTTTAAAATTAACTATTTGCCATTACATGCCAAAATAATTCTTAAGAGGTAGGATCCAAAGCCCTGTTGAAGTGATCTGTAAATCCAACCATGTAATGAAGAGTAAAAATCAATATTATGTCATCATATTTCTCCATTAAGTTAGCAACATTTGAAAATATGTATCATAATTCAAAATATTCAGAGAACAAGTCTAAAACAAAAAACTGCTTTTGCGTAGTCAAACAAGCTATATATAAAGACCAGAAATTTACAATAAATGATATAAACATAGCTTCCATGCATGTCCACACAGGAAATTAAACAAATCTTCATTGGCTCCCATTTTGCAGGCATACATTGTGCTTCCTCATGCACAACTTCTTCATTGATTGAGGGGTGGGTAAATGTAAACGTGATATTGTATCAGCCTCCAGCATTCGGGGGATCCTATTTCACAGACATCTTCTTGCCTTGTAATATGTGTACGGAGGTCTTCATATAAAACTGAAGAGGGCAGCTTATGTGTATTTTGGACATCTGCCTCTCTCCCTTTAAGAGGTATAATGACTTAATGTGGCAAATTTAGTTACCTCCCAACCCACTATCCAAATGGGCAGTGCGTACATCCCCCCATCCTAACCCCCATTACCACAAGTATTTCTCTTTAGCAGGGGAGGCCGAAATCGTGCTTACACTGAAATTCAATTTATGATTAGCAGAAAATCACTGATGCGTTTTTAAAAAATAAGTCCAAAATCTTAACTTGGCCGACTCCTTCAAACTGAACACCTCTGATTTAGCTAATAAGGAGATACCAGGTTTACCTTGAGCGAGGAACAGGATTTTATTTTGCACCTGAACATGGCACAGGAAATTATTTTACACCTGTACTCTTGGCACAGGAATTTATTTTGCAACCCCTCCAGGAAATGACCGTTTGAACAACCCCAGATTTCGCTGCCATATGAAATCATGGAACAGACTTTTGCCTTACATAACTCCGGGGCACTTCTCCAATATGAATGCCCCAAACTTAAAAGAAATGAAATCTTAAAAAGCCCTTGAAACCTTAAAGATGGCCTTCCAGCTGTCTTCATAAAATGATTGACCCAGGCTACCTCCTCATCTCTATATTCATTTAAAAACCAGCTACAAGGTTTCCTGAACAACATCATTTTTGTTTTTATCATATTTCATTTGAAACAACAGTTCCCAAACTAGTAATTTGTGTATAGCAGGCCATGTTGAAGACCTGCCAGGGGAAAGTCCAAAATAGATGTGTCATCGGCATAAAGAGGCATGCTAATGTACCCTTGCGAGAAGGCAGATATTCTTTCCTAAGCAAAGTGCTAGAGTCAAAGTCCAAATGGAATAAATTAGCGCCAACTGACATCCCTTTAATTGCTGCGAAAAAACAATGTATAATTACAATATAGTAATCAATGACTGAGGAACAGTTTTACTGGTCTTGTATGCTTAGGAAAACACCATTTGCCACTAAAGATTCCGCAAAATCCCCAGACAGAACCCTAAAGTACACTTGAAAATCAGTGCTCCTTTTGTGACAAATTTTTACTGACCAAATATTTGCACTACGTTTCTTAAAAATATTTAGCTCGATATCCTGAACCCCCTGGTAATGTTTATTTAATCCTTGACTGGTCATATCTGCCTGACAAACGTCCTACTGACCACAACCAATGTATGGCATTAGGTTTTGTGTAAAATATTTTCTGAACCGAGAAAAGAGGTTCCAAATCCTTCTGAATTTTCTTTTTATATTCCTAACTACTTTTTCACCAATGTAACATGCCCCAGGTGCTTTAAAATTAACTATTTGCCATTACATGCCAAAATAATTCTTAAGAGGTAGGATTCAAAGCCCTGTTGAAGTGATCTGTAAATCCAACCATGTAATGACCAGTATAAATCAATATTATGTCATCGTATTTCTCCATTAAGTTAGCAACATTTGAAAATATGTATCATATTTCAAAAAATTCAGAGACCAAGTCTAAAACAAAAAACTGCTTTTGCGTATTCAAAAAAGTTATATATAAAGACCTGAAATTTACAAGAAATGATATAAACATAGCTTCCATGCATATCCACACAGGAAATTAACCAAATCTTCATTGGCTCTCATTTTGCAGGCATACTTTGTGCTTCTTCATGCACAATTTCTTCATTCATTGAGTGGTGGGTAAATGTAAACGTCCTATTAGCATCAGCCTCCAGCATTCGGGGGATCCTATTTCACAGACATCTTCTTGCCTTCTAATATGTGTACGGAGGTCTTCATATAAAACTGAAGAGGGCAGCTTATGTGTATTTTGGACATCTGCCTTTCTCCCTATCGGACAAGCTCTTACTTTAAGAGGTATAAAGACTTAATGTGGCAAATTTAGTTACCTCCCAACCCACTATCCAAATGGGCAGTGCCGTACATCACCCCATCCTAACCCCAATTACCACAAGTATTTCTCTTTAGCAGGGGAGGCCGAAATCGTGCTTACACTGAAATTCAATTTATGATTAGCAGAAAATCACTGATGCGTTTTTAAAAAATAAGTACAAAATCTTAACTTGGCTGACACCTTCAAACTGAACACCTCTGATTTAGCTAATGAGGAGATACCAGGTTTACCTTGAGCGAGGAACAGGATTTTATTTTGCACCTGAACATGGCACAGGAAATTATTTTACACCTGTACTCTTGGCACAGGAATTTATTTTGCAACCCCTCCAGGAAATGACCGTTTGAACAACCCCAGATTTCACTGCCATATAAAATCATGGAACAGACGTTTGCCTTACATAACTCCGGGGCACTTCTCCAATATGAATGCCCCAAACTTAAAATAAATGAAATCTTAAAAAGCCCTTGAAACCTTAAATATGGCCTTCCAGCTGTCTTCATAAAATGATTGACCCAGGCTACCTCCTCATCTCTATATTCATTTAAAAACCAGCTACAAGGTTTCCTGAACAACATCATTTTTGTTTTTATCATATTTCATTTGAAAGAACAGTTCCCAAACTAGTAATTTGTGTATAGCAGGCCATGTTGAAGACCTGCCAGGGGAAAGTCCAAAATAGATGTGTCATCGGCATAAAGAGGCATGCTATAAAATGTACCCTTGCGAGAAGGCAGATATTCTTTCCTAAGCAAAGTGCTAGAGTCAAAGTCTAAATGGAATAAATTAGGGCCAACTGACATCCCTTTAATTGCTGTGAAAAAAGCAATGTATAGTTACAATACAGTAATCAATGACTGAGGAACAGTTTTACTGGTCTTGTATGCTTAGGAATCACCATTTGCCACTAAAGATTCCGCAAAATCCCCAGACAGAACCTTAAAGTACACTTGAAAATCAGTGCTCCATTTGTGACAAATTTTTACTGACCAAACATTTGCACTACGTTTCTTAAAAATATTTAGCTCGATATCCTGAACCCCCTGGTAATGTTTATTTAATCCTTGACTGGTCATATCTGCCTGACAAATGTCCTACTGACCACAACCAATGTATGGCATTAGGTTTTGTGTAAAATATTTTCTGAACCGAGAAAAGAGGTTCCAAATCCTTCTGAATTTTCTTTTTATATTCTTAACTACTTTTTCACCAAGGTAACATGCCCCAGGTGCTTTAAAATTAACTATTTGCCATTACATGCCAAAATAATTCTTAAGAGGTAGGATCCAAAGCCCTGTTGAAGTGATCTGTAAATCCAACCATGTAATGAAGAGTAAAAATCAATATTATGTCATCATATTTCTCCATTAAGTTAGCAACATTTGAAAATATGTATCATAATTCAAAATATTCAGAGAACAAGTCTAAAACAAAAAACTGCTTTTGCGTAGTCAAACAAGCTATATATAAAGACCAGAAATTTACAATAAATGATATAAACATAGCTTCCATGCATGTCCACACAGGAAATTAAACAAATCTTCATTGGCTCCCATTTTGCAGGCATACATTGTGCTTCCTCATGCACAATTTCTTCATTCATTGAGTGGTGGGTAAATGTAAACGTCCTATTAGCATCAGCCTCCAGCATTCGGGGGATCCTATTTCACAGACATCTTCTTGCCTTCTAATATGTGTACGGAGGTCTTCATATAAAACTGAAGAGGGCAGCTTATGTGTATTTTGGACATCTGCCTTTCTCCCTATCAGACAAGCTCTTACTTTAAGAGGTATAATAACTCAATGTGGCAAATTTAGTTACCTCCCAACCCACTATCCAAATGGGCAGTGCCGTACATCCCCCATCCTAACCACCATTACCACAAGTATTTCTCTTTAGCAGGGGAGGCCGAAATCGTGCTTCCACTGAAATTCAATTAATCATTAGCAGAAAATCCCTGATGCGTTTTTAAAAAATAAGTACAAAATCTTAACTTGGCTGACACCTTCAAACTGAACACCTCTGATTTAGCTAATGAGGAGATACCAGGTTTACCTTGAGCGAGGAACAGGATTTTATTTTGCACCTGAACATGGCACAGGAAATTATTTTACACCTGTACTCTTGGCACAGGAATTTATTTTGCAACCCCTCCAGGAAATGACCGTTTGAACAACCCCAGATTTCGCTGCCATATAAAATCATGGAACAGACGTTTGCCTTACATAACTCCGGGGCACTTCTCCAATATGAATGCCCCAAACTTAAAATAAATGAAATCTTAAAAAGCCCTTGAAACCTTAAATATGGCCTTCCAGCTGTCTTCATAAAATGATTGACCCAGGCTACCTCCTCATCTCTATATTCATTTAAAAACCAGCTACAAGGTTTCCTGAACAACATCATTTTTGTTTTTATCATATTTCATTTGAAAGAACAGTTCCCAAACTAGTAATTTGTGTATAGCAGGCCATGTTGAAGACCTGCCAGGGGAAAGTCCAAAATAGATGTGTCATCGGCATAAAGAGGCATGCTATAAAATGTACCCTTGCGAGAAGGCAGATATTCTTTCCTAAGCAAAGTGCTAGAGTCAAAGTCTAAATGGAATAAATTAGGGCCAACTGACATCCCTTTAATTGCTGTGAAAAAAGCAATGTATAGTTACAATACAGTAATCAATGACTGAGGAACAGTTTTACTGGTCTTGTATGCTTAGGAATCACCATTTGCCACTAAAGATTCCGCAAAATCCCCAGACAGAACCTTAAAGTACACTTGAAAATCAGTGCTCCATTTGTGACAAATTTTTACTGACCAAACATTTGCACTACGTTTCTTAAAAATATTTAGCTCGATATCCTGAACCCCCTGGTAATGTTTATTTAATCCTTGACTGGTCATATCTGCCTGACAAATGTCCTACTGACCACAACCAATGTATGGCATTAGGTTTTGTGTAAAATATTTTCTGAACCGAGAAAAGAGGTTCCAAATCCTTCTGAATTTTCTTTTTATATTCTTAACTACTTTTTCACCAAGGTAACATGCCCCAGGTGCTTTAAAATTAACTATTTGCCATTACATGCCAAAATAATTCTTAAGAGGTAGGATCCAAAGCCCTGTTGAAGTGATCTGTAAATCCAACCATGTAATGAAGAGTAAAAATCAATATTATGTCATCATATTTCTCCATTAAGTTAGCAACATTTGAAAATATGTATCATAATTCAAAATATTCAGAGAACAAGTCTAAAACAAAAAACTGCTTTTGCGTAGTCAAACAAGCTATATATAAAGACCAGAAATTTACAATAAATGATATAAACATAGCTTCCATGCATGTCCACACAGGAAATTAAACAAATCTTCATTGGCTCCCATTTTGCAGGCATACATTGTGCTTCCTCATGCACAATTTCTTCATTCATTGAGTGGTGGGTAAATGTAAACGTCCTATTAGCATCAGCCTCCAGCATTCGGGGGATCCTATTTCACAGACATCTTCTTGCCTTCTAATATGTGTACGGAGGTCTTCATATAAAACTGAAGAGGGCAGCTTATGTGTATTTTGGACATCTGCCTTTCTCCCTATCAGACAAGCTCTTACTTTAAGAGGTATAATAACTCAATGTGGCAAATTTAGTTACCTCCCAACCCACTATCCAAATGGGCAGTGCCGTACATCCCCCATCCTAACCACCATTACCACAAGTATTTCTCTTTAGCAGGGGAGGCCGAAATCGTGCTTCCACTGAAATTCAATTAATCATTAGCAGAAAATCCCTGATGCGTTTTTAAAAAATAAGTACAAAATCTTAACTTGGCTGACACCTTCAAACTGAACACCTCTGATTTAGCTAATGAGGAGATACCAGGTTTACCTTGAGCGAGGAACAGGATTTTATTTTGCACCTGAACATGGCACAGGAAATTATTTTACACCTGTACTCTTGGCACAGGAATTTATTTTGCAACCCCTCCAGGAAATGACCGTTTGAACAACCCCAGATTTCGCTGCCATATAAAATCATGGAACAGACGTTTGCCTTACATAACTCCGGGGCACTTCTCCAATATGAATGCCCCAAACTTAAAATAAATGAAATCTTAAAAAGCCCTTGAAACCTTAAATATGGCCTTCCAGCTGTCTTCATAAAATGATTGACCCAGGCTACCTCCTCATCTCTATATTCATTTAAAAACCAGCTACAAGGTTTCCTGAACAACATCATTTTTGTTTTTATCATATTTCATTTGAAAGAACAGTTCCCAAACTAGTAATTTGTGTATAGCAGGCCATGTTGAAGACCTGCCAGGGGAAAGTCCAAAATAGATGTGTCATCGGCATAAAGAGGCATGCTATAAAATGTACCCTTGCGAGAAGGCAGATATTCTTTCCTAAGCAAAGTGCTAGAGTCAAAGTCTAAATGGAATAAATTAGGGCCAACTGACATCCCTTTAATTGCTGTGAAAAAAGCAATGTATAGTTACAATACAGTAATCAATGACTGAGGAACAGTTTTACTGGTCTTGTATGCTTAGGAATCACCATTTGCCACTAAAGATTCCGCAAAATCCCCAGACAGAACCTTAAAGTACACTTGAAAATCAGTGCTCCATTTGTGACAAATTTTTACTGACCAAACATTTGCACTACGTTTCTTAAAAATATTTAGCTCGATATCCTGAACCCCCTGGTAATGTTTATTTAATCCTTGACTGGTCATATCTGCCTGACAAATGTCCTACTGACCACAACCAATGTATGGCATTAGGTTTTGTGTAAAATATTTTCTGAACCGAGAAAAGAGGTTCCAAATCCTTCTGAATTTTCTTTTTATATTCTTAACTACTTTTTCACCAAGGTAACATGCCCCAGGTGCTTTAAAATTAACTATTTGCCATTACATGCCAAAATAATTCTTAAGAGGTAGGATCCAAAGCCCTGTTGAAGTGATCTGTAAATCCAACCATGTAATGAAGAGTAAAAATCAATATTATGTCATCATATTTCTCCATTAAGTTAGCAACATTTGAAAATATGTATCATAATTCAAAATATTCAGAGAACAAGTCTAAAACAAAAAACTGCTTTTGCGTAGTCAAACAAGCTATATATAAAGACCAGAAATTTTCAATAAATGATATAAACATAGCTTCCATGCATGTCCACACAGGAAATTAAACAAATCTTCATTGGCTCCCATTTTGCAGGCATACATTGTGCTTCCTCATGCACAATTTCTTCATTCATTGAGTGGTGGGTAAATGTAAACGTCCTATTAGCATCAGCCTCCAGCATTCGGGGGATCCTATTTCACAGACATCTTCTTGCCTTCTAATATGTGTACGGAGGTCTTCATATAAAACTGAAGAGGGCAGCTTATGTGTATTTTGGACATCTGCCTTTCTCCCTATCAGACAAGCTCTTACTTTAAGAGGTATAATAACTCAATGTGGCAAATTTAGTTACCTCCCAACCCACTATCCAAATGGGCAGTGCCGTACATCCCCCATCCTAACCACCATTACCACAAGTATTTCTCTTTAGCAGGGGAGGCCGAAATCGTGCTTCCACTGAAATTCAATTAATCATTAGCAGAAATACCCTGATGCGTTTTTAAAAAATAAGTACAAAATCTTAACTTGGCTGACACCTTCAAACTGAACACCTCTGATTTAGCTAATGAGGAGATACCAGGTTTACCTTGAGCGAGGAACAGGATTTTATTTTGCACCTGAACATGGCACAGGAAATTATTTTACACCTGTACTCTTGGCACAGGAATTTATTTTGCAACCCCTCCAGGAAATGACCGTTTGAACAACCCCAGATTTCGCTGCCATATAAAATCATGGAACAGACGTTTGCCTTACATAACTCCGGGGCACTTCTCCAATATGAATGCCCCAAACTTAAAATAAATGAAATCTTAAAAAGCCCTTGAAACCTTAAATATGGCCTTCCAGCTGTCTTCATAAAATGATTGACCCAGGCTACCTCCTCATCTCTATATTCATTTAAAAACCAGCTACAAGGTTTCCTGAACAACATCATTTTTGTTTTTATCATATTTCATTTGAAAGAACAGTTCCCAAACTAGTAATTTGTGTATAGCAGGCCATGTTGAAGACCTGCCAGGGGAAAGTCCAAAATAGATGTGTCATCGGCATAAAGAGGCATGCTATAAAATGTACCCTTGCGAGAAGGCAGATATTCTTTCCTAAGCAAAGTGCTAGAGTCAAAGTCTAAATGGAATAAATTAGGGCCAACTGACATCCCTTTAATTGCTGTGAAAAAAGCAATGTATAGTTACAATACAGTAATCAATGACTGAGGAACAGTTTTACTGGTCGTGTATGCTTAGGAATCACCATTTGCCACTAAAGATTCCGCAAAATCCCCAGACAGAACCTTAAAGTACACTTGAAAATCAGTGCTCCATTTGTGACAAATTTTTACTGACCAAACATTTGCACTACGTTTCTTAAAAATATTTAGCTCGATATCCTGAACCCCCTGGTAATGTTTATTTAATCCTTGACTGGTCATATCTGCCTGACAAATGTCCTACTGACCACAACCAATGTATGGCATTAGGTTTTGTGTAAAATATTTTCTGAACCGAGAAAAGAGGTTCCAAATCCTTCTGAATTTTCTTTTTATATTCTTAACTACTTTTTCACCAAGGTAACATGCCCCAGGTGCTTTAAAATTAACTATTTGCCATTACATGCCAAAATAATTCTTAAGAGGTAGGATCCAAAGCCCTGTTGAAGTGATCTGTAAATCCAACCATGTAATGAAGAGTAAAAATCAATATTATGTCATCATATTTCTCGATTAAGTTAGCAACATTTGAAAATATGTATCATAATTCAAAATATTCAGAGAACAAGTCTAAAACAAAAAACTGCTTTTGCGTAGTCAAACAAGCTATATATAAAGACCAGAAATTTACAATAAATGATATAAACATAGCTTCCATGCATGTCCACACAGGAAATTAAACAAATCTTCATTGGCTCCCATTTTGCAGGCATACATTGTGCTTCCTCATGCACAACTTCTTCATTGATTGAGGGGTGGGTAAATGTAAACGTGATATTGTATCAGCCTCCAGCATTCGGGGGATCCTATTTCACAGACATCTTCTTGCCTTGTAATATGTGTACGGAGGTCTTCATATAAAACTGAAGAGGGCAGCTTATGTGTATTTTGGACATCTGCCTCTCTCCCTTTACGAGGTATAATGACTTAATGTGGCAAATTTAGTTACCTCCCAACCCACTATCCAAATGGGCAGTGCGTACATCCCCCCATCCTAACCCCCATTACCACAAGTATTTCTCTTTAGCAGGGGAGGCCGAAATCGTGCTTACACTGAAATTCAATTTATGATTAGCAGAAAATCACTGATGCGTTTTTAAAAAATAAGTACAAAATCTTAACTTGGCTGACACCTTCAAACTGAACACCTCTGATTTAGCTAATAAGGAGATACCAGGTTTACCTTGAGCGAGGAACAGGATTTTATTTTGCACCTGAACATGGCACAGGAAATTATTTTACACCTGTACTCTTGCCACAGGAATTTATTTTGCAACCCCTCCAGGAAATGACCGTTTGAACAACCCCAGATTTCGCTGCCATATAAAATCATCGAACAGACGTTTGCCTTACATAACTCCGGGGCACTTCTCCAATATGAATGCCCCAAACTTAAAAGAAATGAAATCTTAAAAAGCCCTTGAAACCTTAAAAATGGCCTTCCAGCTGTCTTCATAAAATGATTGACCGAGGCTACCTCCTCATCTCTATATTCATTTAAAAACCAGCTACAAGGTTTCCTGAACAACATCATTTTTGTTTTTATCATATTTCATTTGAAACAACAGTTCCCAAACTAGTAATTTGTGTATAGCAGGCCATGTTGAAGACCTGCCAGGGGAAAGTCCAAAATAGATGCGTCATCGGCATAAAGAGGCATGCTAATGTACCCTTGCGAGAAGGCAGATATTCTTTCCTAAGCAAAGTGCTAGAGTCAAGGTCCAAATGGAATAAATTAGGGCCAACTGACATCCCTTTAATTGCTGCGAAAAAACAATGTACAATTACAATATAGTAATCAATGACTGAGGAACAGTTTTACTGGTCTTGTATGCTTAGGAAAACACCATTTGCCACTAAAGATTCCGCAAAATCCCCAGACAGAACCCTAAAGTACACTTGAAAATCAGTGCTCCTTTTGTGACAAATTTTTACTGACCAAATATTTGCACTACGTTTCTTAAAAATATTTAGCTCGATATCCTGAACCCCCTGGTAATGTTTATTTAATCCTTGACTGGTCATATCTGCCTGACAAATGTCCTACTGACCACAACCAATGTATGGCATTAGGTTTTGTGTAAAATATTTTCTGAACCGAGAAAAGAGGTTCCAAATCCTTCTGAATTTTCTTTTTATATTCCTAACTACTTGTTCACCAATGTAACATGCCCCAGGTGCTTTAAAATTAACTATTTGCCATTACATGCCAAAATAATTCTTAACAGGTAGGATCCAAAGCCCTGTTGAAGTGATCTGTAAATCCAACCATGTAATGAAGAGTAAAAACCAATATTATGTCATCATATTTCTCCATTAAGTTAGCAACATTTGAAAATATGTATCATATTTCAAAAAATTCAGAGAACAAGTCTAAAACAAAAAACTGCTTTTGCGTATTTAAACAAGCTATATATAAAGACCAGAAATTTACAATAAATGATATAAACATAGCTTCCATGCATGTCCACACAGGAAATTAACCAAATCTTCATTGGCTCCCATTTTGCAGGCATACATTGTGCTTCCTCATGCACAACTTCTTCATTGATTGAGGGGTGGGTAAATGTAAACGTCCTATTAGCATCAGCCTCCAGCATTCGGGGGATCCTATTTCACAGGCATCTTCTTGCCTTCTAATATGTGTATGGAGGTCTTCATATAAAACTGAAGAGGGCAGCTTATGTGTATTTTGGACATCTGCCTTTCTCCCTATCAGACAAGCTCTTACTTTAAGAGGTATAATGACTTAATGTGGCAAATTTAGTTACCTCCCAACCCACTATCCAAATGGGCAGTGCCGTACATCCCCCCATCCTGACCCCCATTACCACAAGTATTTCTCTTTGGCAGGGGAGGCCGAAACCGTGCTTACACTGAAATTCAATTTATGATTAGCAGAAAATCACTGATGCTTTTTAAAAAAATAAGTACAAAATCTTAACTTGGCTGACACCTTCAAACTGAACACCTCTGATTTAGCTAATAAGGAGATACCAGGTTTACCTTGAGCGAGGAACAGGATTTTATTTTGCACCTGAACATGGCACAGGAAATTATTTTACACCTGTACTCTTGGCACAGGAATTTATTTTGCAACCCCTCCAGGAAATGACCGTTTGAACAACCCCAGATTTCGCTGCCATATGAAATCATGGAACAGACGTTTGCCTTACATAACTCCGGGGCACTTCTCCAATATGAATGCCCCAAACTTAAAAGAAATGAAATCTTAAAAAGCCCTTGAAACCTTAAATATGGCCTTCCAGCTGTCTTCATAAAATGATTGACCCAGGCTACCTCCTCATCTCTATATTCATTTAAAAACCAGCTACAAGGTTTCCTGAACAACATCATTTTTGTTTTTATCATATTTCATTTGAAACAACAGTTCCCAAACTAGTAATTTGTGTATAGCAGGCCATGTTGAAGACCTGCCAGGGGAAAGTCCAAAATAGATGTGTCATCGGCATAAAGAGGCATGCTAATGTACCCTTGCGAGAAGGCAGATATTCTTTCCTAAGCAAAGTGCTAGAGTCAAAGTCCAAATGGAATAAATTAGGGCCAACTGACATCCCTTTAATTGCTGCGAAAAAACAATGTATAATTACAATATAGTAATCAATGACTGAGGAACAGTTTTACTGGTCTTGTATGCTTAGGAAACACCATTTGCCACTAAAGATTCCGCAAAATCCCCAGACAGAACCCTAAAGTACACTTGAAAATCAGTGCTCCATTTGTGACAAATTTTTACTGACCAAACATTTGCACTACGTTTCTTAAAAATATTTAGCTCGATATCCTGAACCCCCTGGTAATGTTTATTTAATCCTTGACTGGTCATATCTGCCTGACAAATGTCCTACTGACCACAACCAATGTATGGCATTAGGTTTTGTGTAAAATATTTTCTGAACCGAGAAAAGAGGTCCCAAATCCTTCTGAATTTTCTTTTTATATTCCTAACTACTTTTTCACCAATGTAACATGCCCCAGGTGCTTTAAAATTAACTATTTGCCATTACATGCCAAAATAATTCTTAACAGGTAGGATCCAAAGCCCTGTTGAAGTGATATGTAAATCCAACCATGTAATGACCAGTATAAATCAATATTATGTCATCATATTTCTCCATTAAGTTAGCAACATTTGAAAATATGTATCATATTTCAAAAAATTCAGAGAACAAGTCTAAAACAAAAAACTGCTTTTGCGTATTCAAACAAGCTATATATAAAGACCTGAAATTTACAATAAATGATATAAACATAGCTTCCATGCATGTCCACCCAGGAAATTAACCAAATCTTCATTGGCTCTCATTTTGCAGGCATACTTTGTGCTTCCTCATGCACAATTTCTTCATTCATTGAGTGGTGGGTAAATTTAAACGTCCTATTAGCATCAGCCTCCAGCATTCGGGGATCCTATTTCACAGACATCTTCTTGCCTTCTAATATGTGTATGGAGGTCTTCATATAAAACTGAAGAGGGCAGCTTATGTGTATTTTGGACATCTGCCTCTCTCCCTATCGGACAAGCTCTTCCTTTAAGAGGTATAATGACTTAATGTGGCAAATTTAGTTACCTCCCAACCCACTATCCAAATGGGCAGTGCGTACATCCCCCCCATCCTAACCCCCATTACCACAAGTATTTCTCTTTAGCAGGGGAGGCCGAAATCGTGCTTACACTGAAATTCAATTTATGATTAGCAGAAAATCACTGATGCGTTTTTAAAAAATAAGTACAAAATCTTAACTTGGCTGACACCTTCAAACTGAACACCTCTGATTTAGCTAATAAGGAGATACCAGGTTTACCTTGAGCGAGGAACAGGATTTTATTTTGCACCTGAACATGGCACAGGAAATTATTTTACACCTGTACTCTTGCCACAGGAATTTATTTTGCAACCCCTCCAGGAAATGACCGTTTGAACAACCCTAGATTTCGCTGCCATATAAAATCATCGAACAGACGTTTGCCTTACATAACTCCGGGGCACTTCTCCAATATGAATGCCCCAAACTTAAAAGAAATGAAATCTTAAAAAGCCCTTGAAACCTTAAAAATGGCCTTCCAGCTGTCTTCATAAAATGATTGACCGAGGCTACCTCCTCATCTCTATATTCATTTAAAAACCAGCTACAAGGTTTCCTGAACAACATCATTTTTGTTTTTATCATATTTCATTTGAAACAACAGTTCCCAAACTAGTAATTTGTGTATAGCAGGCCATGTTGAAGACCTGCCAGGGGAAAGTCCAAAATAGATGTGTCATCGGCATAAAGAGGCATGCTAATGTACCCTTGCGAGAAGACAGATATTCTTTCCTAAGCAAAGTGCTAGAGTCAAGGTCCAAATGGAATAAATTAGGGCCAACTGACATCCCTTTAATTGCTGCGAAAAAACAATGTACAATTACAATATAGTAATCAATGACTGAGGAACAGTTTTACTGGTCTTGTATGCTTAGGAAAACACCATTTGCCACTAAAGATTCCGCAAAATCCCCAGACAGAACCCTAAAGTACACTTGAAAATCAGTGCTCCATTTGTGACAAATTTTTACTGACCAAACATTTGCACTACGTTTCTTAAAAATATTTAGCTCGATATCCTGAACCCCCTGGTAATGTTTATTTAATCCTTGACTGGTCATATCTGCCTGACAAATGTCCTACTGACCACAACCAATGTATGGCATTAGGTTTTGTGTAAAATATTTTCTGAACCGAGAAAAGAGGTTCCAAATCCTTCTGAATTTTCTTTTTATATTCCTAACTACTTTTTCACCAATGTAACATGCCCCAGGTGCTTTAAAATTAACTATTTGCCATTACATGCCAAAATAATTCTTAACAGGTAGGATCCAAAGCCCTGTTGAAGTGATCTGTAAATCCAACCATGTAATGACCAGTATAAATCAATATTATGTCATCGTATTTCTCCATTAAGTTAGCAACATTTGGAAATATGTATCATATTTCAAAAAATTCAGGGACCAAGTCTAAAACAAAAAACTGCTTTTGCGTATTCAAACAAGTTATATATAAAGACCTGAAATTTACAATAAATGATATAAACATAGCTTCCATGCATGTCCACACAGGAAATTAACCAAATCTTCATTGGCTCTCATTTTGCAGGCATACTTTGTGCTTCCTCATGCACAATTTCTTCATTCATTGAGTGGTGGGTAAATGTAAACGTCCTATTAGCATCAGCCTCCAGCATTCGGGGGATCCTATTTCACAGACATCTTCTTGTCTTCTAATATGTGTACGGAGGTCTTCATATAAAACTGAAGAGGGCAGCTTATGTGTATTTTGGACATCTGCCTTTCTCCCTATCGGACAAGCTCTTACTTTAAGAGGTATAAAGACTTAATGTGGCAAATTTAGTTACCTCCCAACCCACTATCCAAATGGGCAGTGCCGTACATCACCCCATCCTAACCCCAATTACCACAAGTATTTCTCTTTAGCAGGGGAGGCCGAAATCGTGCTTACACTGAAATTCAATTTATGATTAGCAGAAAATCACTGATGCGTTTTTAAAAAATAAGTACAAAATCTTAACTTGGCTGACACCTTCAAACTGAACACCTCTGATTTAGCTAATAAGGAGATACCAGGTTTACCTTGAGCGAGGAACAGGATTTTATTTTGCACCTGAACATGGCACAGGAAATTATTTTACACCTGTACTCTTGGCACAGGAATTTATTTTGCAACCCCTCCAGGAAATGACCGTTTGAACAACCCCAGATTTCGCTGCCATATAAAATCATCGAACAGACGTTTGCCTTACATAACTCCGGGGCACTTCTCCAATATGAATGCCCCAAATTTAAAATAAATGAAATCTTAAAAAGCCCTTGAAACCTTAAATATGGCCTTCCAGCTGTCTTCATAAAATGATTGACCCAGGCTACCTCCTCATCTCTATATTCATTTAAAAACCAGCTACAAGGTTTCCTGAACAACATCATTTTTGTTTTTATCATATTTCATTTGAAAGAACAGTTCCCAAACTAGTAATTTGTGTATAGCAGGCCATGTTGAAGACCTGCCAGGGGAAAGTCCAAAATAGATGTGTCATCGGCATAAAGAGGCATGCTATAAAATGTACCCTTGCGAGAAGGCAGATATTCTTTCCTAAGCAAAGTGCTAGAGTCAAAGTCTAAATGGAATAAATTAGGGCCAACTGACATCCCTTTAATTGCTGTGAAAAAAGCAATGTATAGTTACAATACAGTAATCAATGACTGAGGAACAGTTTTACTGGTCTTGTATGCTTAGGAATCACCATTTGCCACTAAAGATTCCGCAAAATCCCCAGACAGAACCTTAAAGTACACTTGAAAATCAGTGCTCCATTTGTGACAAATTTTTACTGACCAAACATTTGCACTACGTTTCTTAAAAATATTTAGCTCGATATCCTGAACCCCCTGGTAATGTTTATTTAATCCTTGACTGGTCATATCTGCCTGACAAATGTCCTACTGACCACAACCAATGTATGGCATTAGGTTTTGTGTAAAATATTTTCTGAACCGAGAAAAGAGGTTCCAAATCCTTCTGAATTTTCTTTTTATATTCTTAACTACTTTTTCACCAAGGTAACATGCCCCAGGTGCTTTAAAATTAACTATTTGCCATTACATGCCAAAATAATTCTTAAGAGGTAGGATCCAAAGCCCTGTTGAAGTGATCTGTAAATCCAACCATGTAATGAAGAGTAAAAATCAATATTATGTCATCATATTTCTCCATTAAGTTAGCAACATTTGAAAATATGTATCATAATTCAAAATATTCAGAGAACAAGTCTAAAACAAAAAACTGCTTTTGCGTAGTCAAACAAGCTATATATAAAGACCAGAAATTTACAATAAATGATATAAACATAGCTTCCATGCATGTCCACACAGGAAATTAAACAAATCTTCATTGGCTCCCATTTTGCAGGCATACATTGTGCTTCCTCATGCACAATTTCTTCATTCATTGAGTGGTGGGTAAATGTAAACGTCCTATTAGCATCAGCCTCCAGCATTCGGGGGATCCTATTTCACAGACATCTTCTTGCCTTCTAATATGTGTACGGAGGTCTTCATATAAAACTGAAGAGGGCAGCTTATGTGTATTTTGGACATCTGCCTTTCTCCCTATCAGACAAGCTCTTACTTTAAGAGGTATAATAACTCAATGTGGCAAATTTAGTTACCTCCCAACCCACTATCCAAATGGGCAGTGCCGTACATCCCCCATCCTAACCACCATTACCACAAGTATTTCTCTTTAGCAGGGGAGGCCGAAACCGTGCTTACACTGAAATTCAATTAATCATTAGCAGAAAATCACTGATGCGTTTTTAAAAAATAAGTACAAAATCTTAACTTGGCTGACACCTTCAAACTGAACACCTCTGATTTAGCTAATGAGGAGATACCAGGTTTACCTTGAGCGAGGAACAGGATTTTATTTTGCACCTGAACATGGCACAGGAAATTATTTTACACCTGTACTCTTGGCACAGGAATTTATTTTGCAACCCCTCCAGGAAATGACCGTTTGAACAACCCCAGATTTCGCTGCCATATAAAATCATGGAACAGACGTTTGCCTTACATAACTCCGGGGCACTTCTCCAATATGAATGCCCCAAACTTAAAATAAATGAAATCTTAAAAAGCCCTTGAAACCTTAAATATGGCCTTCCAGCTGTCTTCATAAAATGATTGACCCAGGCTACCTCCTCATCTCTATATTCATTTAAAAACCAGCTACAAGGTTTCCTGAACAACATCATTTTTGTTTTTATCATATTTCATTGGAAAGAACAGTTCCCAAACTAGTAATTTGTGTATAGCAGGCCATGTTGAAGACCTGCCAGGGGAAAGTCCAAAATAGATGTGTCATCGGCATAAAGAGGCATGCTATAAAATGTACCCTTGCGAGAAGGCAGATATTCTTTCCTAAGCAAAGTGCTAGAGTCAAAGTCTAAATGGAATAAATTAGGGCCAACTGACATCCCTTTAATTGCTGTGAAAAAAGCAATGTATAGTTACAATACAGTAATCAATGACTGAGGAACAGTTTTACTGGTCTTGTATGCTTAGGAATCACCATTTGCCACTAAAGATTCCGCAAAATCCCCAGACAGAACCTTAAAGTACACTTGAAAATCAGTGCTCCATTTGTGACAAATTTTTACTGACCAAACATTTGCACGACGTTTCTTAAAAATATTTAGCTCGATATCCTGAACCCCCTGGTAATGTTTATTTAATCCTTGACTGGTCATACCTGCCTGACAAATGTCCTACTGACCACAACCAATGTATGGCATTAGGTTTTGTGTAAAATATTTTCTGAACCGAGAAAAGAGGTTCCAAATCCTTCTGAATTTTCTTTTTATATTCTTAACTACTTTTTCACCAAGGTAACATGCCCCAGGTGCTTTAAAATTAACTATTTGCCATTACATGCCAAAATAATTCTTAAGAGGTAGGATCCAAAGCCGTGTTGAAGTGATCTGTAAATCCAACCATGTAATGAAGAGTAAAAATCAATATTATGTCATCATATTTCTCCATTAAGTTAGCAACATTTGAAAATATGTATCATAATTCAAAATATTCAGAGAACAAGTCTAAAACAAAAAACTGCTTTTGCGTAGTCAAACAAGCTATATATAAAGACCAGAAATTTACAATAAATGATATAAACATAGCTTCCATGCATGGCCACACAGGAAATTAAACAAATCTTCATTGGCTCCCATTTTGCAGGCATACATTGTGCTTCCTCATGCACAACTTCTTCATTGATTGAGGGGTGGGTAAATGTAAACGTGATATTGTATCAGCCTCCAGCATTCGGGGGATCCTATTTCACAGACATCTTCTTGCCTTGTAATATGTGTACGGAGGTCTTCATATAAAACTGAAGAGGGCAGCTTATGTGTATTTTGGACATCTGCCTCTCTCCCTATCGGACAAACTCTTACTTTAAGAGGTATAATGACTTAATGTGGCAAATTTAGTTACCTCCCAACCCACTATCCAAATGGGCAGTGCGTACATCCCCCCATCCTAACCCCCATTACCACAAGTATTTCTCTTTAGCAGGGGAGGCCGAAATCGTGCTTACACTGAAATTCAATTTATGATTAGCAGAAAATCACTGATGCGTTTTTAAAAAATAAGTACAAAATCTTAACTTGGCTGACTCCTTCAAACTGAACACCTCTGATTTAGCTAATAAGGAGATACCAGGTTTACCTTGAGCGAGGAACAGGATTTTATTTTGCACCTGAACATGGCACAGGAAATTATTTTACACCTGTACTCTTGGCACAGGAATTTATTTTGCAACCCCTCCAGGAAATGACCGTTTGAACAACCCCAGATTTCGCTGCCATATGAAATCATGGAACAGACGTTTGCCTTACATAACTCCGGGGCACTTCTCCAATATGAATGCCCCAAACTTAAAAGAAATGAAATCTTAAAAAGCCCTTGAAACCTTAAAGATGGCCTTCCAGCTGTCTTCATAAAATGATTGACCCAGGCTACCTCCTCATCTCTATATTCATTTAAAAACCAGCTACAAGGTTTCCTGAACAACATCATTTTTGTTTTTATCATATTTCATTTGAAACAACAGTTCCCAAACTAGTAATTTGTGTATAGCAGGCCATGTTGAAGACCTGCCAGGGGAAAGTCCAAAATAGATGTGTCATCGGCATAAAGAGGCATGCTAATGTACCCTTGCGAGAAGGCAGATATTCTTTCCTAAGCAAAGTGCTAGAGTCAAAGTCCAAATGGAATAAATTAGCGCCAACTGACATCCCTTTAATTGCTGCGAAAAAACAATGTATAATTACAATATAGTAATCAATGACTGAGGAACAGTTTTACTGGTCTTGTATGCTTAGGAAAACACCATTTGCCACTAAAGATTCCGCAAAATCCCCAGACAGAACCCTAAAGTACACTTGAAAATCAGTGCTCCTTTTGTGACAAATTTTTACTGACCAAATATTTGCACTACGTTTCTTAAAAATATTTAGCTCGATATCCTGAACCCCCTGGTAATGTTTATTTAATCCTTGACTGGTCATATCTGCCTGACAAACGTCCTACTGACCACAACCAATGTATGGCATTAGGTTTTGTGTAAAATATTTTCTGAACCGAGAAAAGAGGTTCCAAATCCTTCTGAATTTTCTTTTTATATTCCTAACTACTTTTTCACCAATGTAACATGCCCCAGGTGCTTTAAAATTAACTATTTGCCATTACATGCCAAAATAATTCTTAAGAGGTAGGATTCAAAGCCCTGTTGAAGTGATCTGTAAATCCAACCATGTAATGACCAGTATAAATCAATATTATGTCATCGTATTTCTCCATTAAGTTAGCAACATTTGAAAATATGTATCATATTTCAAAAAATTCAGAGACCAAGTCTAAAACAAAAAACTGCTTTTGCGTATTCAAAAAAGTTATATATAAAGACCTGAAATTTACAAGAAATGATATAAACATAGCTTCCATGCATATCCACACAGGAAATTAACCAAATCTTCATTGGCTCTCATTTTGCAGGCATACTTTGTGCTTCTTCATGCACAATTTCTTCATTCATTGAGTGGTGGGTAAATGTAAACGTCCTATTAGCATCAGCCTCCAGCATTCGGGGGATCCTATTTCACAGACATCTTCTTGCCTTCTAATATGTGTACGGAGGTCTTCATATAAAACTGAAGAGGGCAGCTTATGTGTATTTTGGACATCTGCCTTTCTCCCTATCGGACAAGCTCTTACTTTAAGAGGTATAAAGACTTAATGTGGCAAATTTAGTTACCTCCCAACCCACTATCCAAATGGGCAGTGCCGTACATCACCCCATCCTAACCCCAATTACCACAAGTATTTCTCTTTAGCAGGGGAGGCCGAAATCGTGCTTACACTGAAATTCAATTTATGATTAGCAGAAAATCACTGATGCGTTTTTAAAAAATAAGTACAAAATCTTAACTTGGCTGACACCTTCAAACTGAACACCTCTGATTTAGCTAATGAGGAGATACCAGGTTTACCTTGAGCGAGGAACAGGATTTTATTTTGCACCTGAACATGGCACAGGAAATTATTTTACACCTGTACTCTTGGCACAGGAATTTATTTTGCAACCCCTCCAGGAAATGACCGTTTGAACAACCCCAGATTTCGCTGCCATATAAAATCATGGAACAGACGTTTGCCTTACATAACTCCGGGGCACTTCTCCAATATGAATGCCCCAAACTTAAAATAAATGAAATCTTAAAAAGCCCTTGAAACCTTAAATATGGCCTTCCAGCTGTCTTCATAAAATGATTGACCCAGGCTACCTCCTCATCTCTATATTCATTTAAAAACCAGCTACAAGGTTTCCTGAACAACATCACTTTTGTTTTTATCATATTTCATTTGAAAGAACAGTTCCCAAACTCGTAATTTGTGTATAGCAGGCCATGTTGAAGACCTGCCAGGGGAAAGTCCAAAATAGATGTGTCATCGGCATAAAGAGGCATGCTATAAAATGTACCCTTGCGAGAAGGCAGATATTCTTTCCTAAGCAAAGTGCTAGAGTCAAAGTCTAAATGGAATAAATTAGGGCCAACTGACATCCCTTTAATTGCTGTGAAAAAAGCAATGTATAGTTACAATACAGTAATCAATGACTGAGGAACAGTTTTACTGGTCTTGTATGCTTAGGAATCACCATTTGCCACTAAAGATTCCGCAAAATCCCCAGACAGAACCTTAAAGTACACTTGAAAATCAGTGCTCCATTTGTGACAAATTTTTACTGACCAAACATTTGCACTACGTTTCTTAAAAATATTTAGCTCGATATCCTGAACCCCCTGGTAATGTTTATTTAATCCTTGACTGGTCATATCTGCCTGACAAATGTCCTACTGACCACAACCAATGTATGGCATTAGGTTTTGTGTAAAATATTTTCTGAACCGAGAAAAGAGGTTCCAAATCCTTCTGAATTTTCTTTTTATATTCTTAACTACTTTTTCACCAAGGTAACATGCCCCAGGTGCTTTAAATTAACTATTTGCCATTACATGCCAAAATAATTCTTAAGAGGTAGGATCCAAAGCCCTGTTGAAGTGATCTGTAAATCCAACCATGTAATGAAGAGTAAAAATCAATATTATGTCATCATATTTCTCCATTAAGTTAGCAACATTTGAAAATATGTATCATAATTCAAAATATTCAGAGAACAAGTCTAAAACAAAAAACTGCTTTTGCGTAGTCAAACAAGCTATATATAAAGACCAGAAATTTACAATAAATGATATAAACATAGCTTCCATGCATGTCCACACAGGAAATTAAACAAATCTTCATTGGCTCCCATTTTGCAGGCATACATTGTGCTTCCTCATGCACAACTTCTTCATTGATTGAGGGGTGGGTAAATGTAAACGTGATATTGTATCAGCCTCCAGCATTCGGGGGATCCTATTTCACAGACATCTTCTTGCCTTGTAATATGTGTACGGAGGTCTTCATATAAAACTGAAGAGGGCAGCTTATGTGTATTTTGGACATCTGCCTCTCTCCCTTTACGAGGTATAATGACTTAATGTGGCAAATTTAGTTACCTCCCAACCCACTATCCAAATGGGCAGTGCGTACATCCCCCCATCCTAACCCCCATTACCACAAGTATTTCTCTTTAGCAGGGGAGGCCGAAATCGTGCTTACACTGAAATTCAATTTATGATTAGCAGAAAATCACTGATGCGTTTTTAAAAAATAAGTCCAAAATCTTAACTTGGCCGACTCCTTCAAACTGAACACCTCTGATTTAGCTAATAAGGAGATACCAGGTTTACCTTGAGCGAGGAACAGGATTTTATTGTGCACCTGAACATGGCACAGGAAATTATTTTACACCTGTACTCTTGGCACAGGAATTTATTTTGCAACCCCTCCAGGAAATGACCGTTTGAACAACCCCAGATTTCGCTGCCATATGAAATCATGGAACAGACGTTTGCCTTACATAACTCCGGGGCACTTCTCCAATATGAATGCCCCAAACTTAAAAGAAATGAAATCTTAAAAAGCCCTTGAAACCTTAAAGATGGCCTTCCAGCTGTCTTCATAAAATGATTGACCCAGGCTACCTCCTCATCTCTATATTCATTTAAAAACCAGCTACAAGGTTTCCTGAACAACATCATTTTTGTTTTTATCATATTTCATTTGAAACAACAGTTCCCAAACTAGTAATTTGTGTATAGCAGGCCATGTTGAAGACTTGCCAGGGGAAAGTCCAAAATAGATGTGTCATCGGCATAAAGAGGCATGCTAATGTACCCTTGCGAGAAGGCAGATATTCTTCCCTAAGCAAAGTGCTAGAGTCAAAGTCCAAATGGAATAAATTAGCGCCAACTGACATCCCTTTAATTGCTGCGAAAAAACAATGTATAATTACAATATAGTAATCAATGACTGAGGAACAGTTTTACTGGTCTTGTATGCTTAGGAAACACCATTTGCCACTAAAGATTCCGCAAAATCCCCAGACAGAACCCTAAAGTACACTTGAAAATCAGTGCTCCATTTGTGACAAATTTTTACTGACCAAACATTTGCACTACGTTTCTTAAAAATATTTAGCTCGATATCCTGAACCCCCTGGTAATGTTTATTTAATCCTTGACTGGTCATATCTGCCTGACAAATGTCCTACTGACCACAACCAATGTATGGCATTAGGTTTTGTGTAAAATATTTTCTGAACCGAGAAAAGAGGTTCCAAATCCTTCTGAATTTTCTTTTTATATTCCTAACTACTTTTTCACCAATGTAACATGCCCCAGGTGCTTTAAAATTAACTATTTGCCATTACATGCCAACATAATTCTTAACAGGTAGGATCCAAAGCCCTGTTGAAGTGATCTGTAAATCCAACCATGTAATGACCAGTATAAATCAATATTATGTCATCATATTTCTCCATTAAGTTAGCAACATTTGAAAATATGTATCATATTTCAAAACATTCAGAGAACAAGTCTAAAACAAAAAACTGCTTTTGCGTATTCAAACAAGCTATATATAAAGACCAGAAATTTACAATAAATGATATAAACATAGCTTCCATGCATGTCCACACAGGAAATTAACCAAATCTTCATTGGCTCTCATTTTGCAGGCATACTTTGTGCTTCCTCATGCACAATTTCTTCATTCATTGAGTGGTGGGTAAATTTAAACGTCCTATTAGCATCAGCCTCCAGCATTCGGGGGATCCTATTTCACAGACATCTTCTTGCCTTCTAATATGTGTATGGAGGTGTTCATATAAAACTGAAGAGGGCAGCTTATGTGTATTTTGGACATCTGCCTCTCTCCCTATCGGACAAGCTCTTCCTTTAAGAGGTATAATGAATTAATGTGGCAAATTTAGTTACCTCCCAACCCACTATCCAAATGGGCAGTGCGTACATCCCCCCATCCTAACCCCCATTACCACAAGTATTTCTCTTTAGCAGGGGAGGCCGAAATCGTGCTTACACTGAAATTCAATTTATGATTAGCAGAAAATCACTGATGCGTTTTTAAAAAATAAGTACAAAATCTTAACTTGGCTGACACCTTCAAACTGAACACCTCTGATTTAGCTAATAAGGAGATACCAGGTTTACCTTGAGCGAGGAACAGGATTTTATTTTGCACCTGAACATGGCACAGGAAATTATTTTACACCTGTACTCTTGCCACAGGAATTTATTTTGCAACCCCTCCAGGAAATGACCGTTTGAACAACCCCAGATTTCGCTGCCATATAAAATCATCGAACAGACGTTTGCCTTACATAACTCCGGGGCACTTCTCCAATATGAATGCCCCAAACTTAAAAGAAATGAAATCTTAAAAAGCCCTTGAAACCTTAAAAATGGCCTTCCAGCTGTCTTCATAAAATGATTGACCGAGGCTACCTCCTCATCTCTATATTCATTTAAAAACCAGCTACAAGGTTTCCTGAACAACATCATTTTTGTTTTTATCATATTTCATTTGAAACAACAGTTCCCAAACTAGTAATTTGTGTATAGCAGGCCATGTTGAAGACCTGCCAGGGGAAAGTCCAAAATAGATGCGTCATCGGCATAAAGAGGCATGCTAATGTACCCTTGCGAGAAGGCAGATATTCTTTCCTAAGCAAAGTGCTAGAGTCAAGGTCCAAATGGAATAAATTAGGGCCAACTGACATCCCTTTAATTGCTGCGAAAAAACAATGTACAATTACAATATAGTAATCAATGACTGAGGAACAGTTTTACTGGTCTTGTATGCTTAGGAAAACACCATTTGCCACTAAAGATTCCGCAAAATCCCCAGACAGAACCCTAAAGTACACTTGACAATCAGTGCTCCATTTGTGACAAATTTTTACTGACCAAACATTTGCACTACGTTTCTTAAAAATATTTAGCTCGATATCCTGAACCCCCTGGTAATGTTTATTTAATCCTTGACTGGTCATATCTGCCTGACAAATGTCCTACTGACCACAACCAATGTATGGCATTAGGTTTTGTGTAAAATATTTTCTGAACCGAGAAAAGAGGTTCCAAATCCTTCTGAATTTTCTTTTTATATTCCTAACTACTTTTTCACCAATGTAACATGCCCCAGGTGCTTTAAAATTAACTATTTGCCATTACATGCCAAAATAATTCTTAACAGGTAGGATCCAAAGCCCTGTTGAAGTGATCTGTAAATCCAACCATGTAATGACCAGTATAAATCAATATTATGTCATCGTATTTCTCCATTAAGTTAGCAACATTTGGAAATATGTATCATATTTCAAAAAATTCAGGGACCAAGTCTAAAACAAAAAACTGCTTTTGCGTATTCAAACAAGTTATATATAAAGACCTGAAATTTACAATAAATGATATAAACATAGCTTCCATGCATGTCCACACAGGAAATTAACCAAATCTTCATTGGCTCTCATTTTGCAAGCATACTTTGTGCTTCCTCATGCACAATTTCTTCATTCATTGAGTGGTGGGTAAATGTAAACGTCCTATTAGCATCAGCGTCCAGCATTCGGGGGATCCTATTTCACAGACATCTTCTTGCCTTCTAATATGTGTACGGAGGTCTTCATATAAAACTGAAGAGGGCAGCTTATGTGTATTTTGGACATCTGCCTCTCTCCCTTTAAGAGGTATAATGACTTAATGTGGCAAATTTAGTTACCTCCCAACCCACTATCCAAATGGGCAGTGCCGTACATCCCCCATCCTAACCACCATTACCACAAGTATTTCTCTTTAGCAGGGGAGGCCGAAACCGTGCTTACACTGAAATTCAATTAATCATTAGCTGAAAATCACTGATGCGTTTTTAAAAAATAAGTACAAAATCTTAAACTTGGCTGACACCTTCAAACTGAACACCTCTGATTTAGCTAATGAGGAGATACCAGGTTTACCTTGAGCGAGGAACAGGATTTTATTTTGCACCTGAACATGGCACAGGAAATTATTTTACACCTGTACTCTTGGCACAGGAATTTATTTTGCAACCCCTCCAGGAAATGACCGTTTGAACAACCCAAGATTTCGCTGCCATATAAAATCATGGAACAGACGTTTGCCTTACATAACTCCGGGGCACTTCTCCAATATGAATGCCCCAAACTTAAAATAAATGAAATCTTAAAAAGCCCTTGAAACCTTAAATATGGCCTTCCAGCTGTCTTCATAAAATGATTGACCCAGGCTACCTCCTCATCTCTATATTCATTTAAAAACCAGCTACAAGGTTTCCTGAACAACATCATTTTTGTTTTTATCATATTTCATTTGAAAGAACAGTTCCCAAACTAGTAATGTGTGTATCGCAGGCCATGTTGAAGACCTGCCAGGGGAAAGTCCAAAATAGATGTGTCATCGGCATAAAGAGGCATGCTATAAAATGTACCCTTGCGAGAAGGCAGATATTCTTTCCTAAGCAAAGTGCTAGAGTCAAAGTCTAAATGGAATAAATTAGGGCCAACTGACATCCCTTTAATTGCTGTGAAAAAAGCAATGTATAGTTACAATACAGTAATCAATGACTGAGGAACAGTTTTACTGGTCTTGTATGCTTAGGAAAACACCATTTGCCACTAAAGATTCCGCAAAATTCCCAGACAGAACCCTAAAGTACACTTGAAAATCAGTGCTCCATTTGTGACAAATTTTTACTGATCAAACATTTGCACTACGTTTCTTAAAAATATTTAGCTCGATATCCTGAACCCCGTGGTAATGTTTATTTAATCCTTGACTGGTCATATCTGCCTGACAAATGTCCTACTGACCACAACCAATGTATGGCATTATGTTTTGTGTAAAATATTTTCTGAACCCTGAAAAGAGGTTCCAAATCCTTCTGAATTTTCTTTTTATATTCCTAACTACTTTTTCACCAATGTAACATGCCCCAGGTGCTTTAAAATTAACTATTTGCCATTACATGCCAACATAATTCTTAAGAGGTAGGATCCAAAAGCCCTGTTGAAGTGATCTGTAAATCCAACCATGTAATGACCAGTATAAATCAATATTATGTCATCATATTTCTCCATTAAGTTAGCAACATTTGAAAATATGTATCATATTTCAAAAAATTCAGAGAACAAGTCTAAAACAAAAAACTGCTTTTGCGTAGTCAAACAAGCTATATATAAAGACCTGAAATTTACAAGAAATGATATAAACATAGCTTCCATGCATATCCACACAGGAAATTAACCAAATCTTCATTGGCTCTCATTTTGCAGGCATACTTTGTGCTTCTTCATGCACAATTTCTTCATTCATTGAGTGGTGGGTAAATGTAAACGTCCTATTAGCATCAGCCTCCAGCATTCGGGGGATCCTATTTCACAGACATCTTCTTGCCTTCTAATATGTGTACCGAGGTCTTCATATAAAACTGAAGAGGGCAGCTTATGTGTATTTTGGACATCTGCCTTTCTCCCTATCGGACAAGCTCTTACTTTAAGAGGTATAAAGACTTAATGTGGCAAATTTAGTTACCTCCCAACCCACTATCCAAATGGGCAGTGCCGTACATCACCCCATCCTAACCCCAATTACCACAAGTATTTCTCTTTAGCAGGGGAGGCCGAAATCGTGCTTACACTGAAATTCAATTTATGATTAGCAGAAAATCACTGATGCGTTTTTAAAAAATAAGTACAAAATCTTAACTTGGCTGACACCTTCAAACTGAACACCTCTGATTTAGCTAATAAGGAGATACCAGGTTTACCTTGAGCGAGGAACAGGATTTTATTTTGCACCTGAACATGGCACAGGAAATTATTTTACACCTGTACTCTTGCCACAGGAATTTATTTTGCAACCCCTCCAGGAAATGACCGTTTGAACAACCCCAGATTTCGCTGCCATATAAAATCATCGAACAGACGTTTGCCTTACATAACTCCGGGGCACTTCTCCAATATAAATGCCCCAAACTTAAAAGAAATGAAATCTTAAAAAGCCCTTGAAACCTTAAAGATGGCCTTCCAGCTGTCTTCATAAAATGATTGACCCAGGCTACCTCCTCATCTCTATATTCATTTAAAAACCAGCTACAAGGTTTCCTGAACAACATCATTTTTGTTTTTATCATATTTCATTTGAAACAACAGTTCCCAAACTAGTAATTTGTGTATAGCAGGCCATGTTGAAGACCTGCCAGGGGAAAGTCCAAAATAGATGTGTCATCGGCATAAAGAGGCATGCTAATGTACCCTTGCGAGAAGGCAGATATTCTTTCCTAAGCAAAGTGCTAGAGTCAAAGTCCAAATGGAATAAATTAGCGCCAACTGACATCCCTTTAATTGCTGCGAAAAAACAATGTATAATTACAATATAGTAATCAATGACTGAGGAACAGTTTTACTGGTCTTGTATGCTTAGGAAAACACCATTTGCCACTAAAGATTCCGCAAAATCCCCAGACAGAACCCTAAAGTACACTTGAAAATCAGTGCTCCTTTTGTGACAAATTTTTACTGACCAAATATTTGCACTACGTTTCTTAAAAATATTTAGCTCGATATCCTGAACCCCCTGGTAATGTTTATTTAATCCTTGACTGGTCATATCTGCCTGACAAATGTCCTACTGACCACAACCAATGTATGGCATTAGGTTTTGTGTAAAATATTTTCTGAACCGAGAAAAGAGGTTCCAAATCCTTCTGAATTTTCTTTTTATATTCCTAACTACTTTTTCACCAATGTAACATGCCCCAGGTGCTTTAAAATTAACTATTTGCCATTACATGCCAAAATAATTCTTAACAGGTAGGATCCAAAGCCCTGTTGAAGTGATCTGTAAATCCAACCATGTAATGACCAGTATAAATCAATATTATGTCATCGTATTTCTCCATTAAGTTAGCAACATTTGAAAATATGTATCATATTTCAAAAAATTCAGGGACCAAGTCTAAAACAAAAAACTGCTTTTGCGTATTCAAACAAGTTATATATAAAGACCTGAAATTTACAATAAATGATATAAACATAGCTTCCATGCATGTCCACACAGGAAATTAACCAAATCTTCATTGGCTCTCATTTTGCAGGCATACTTTGTGCTTCCTCATGCACAATTTCTTCATTCATTGAGTGGTGGGTAAATGTAAACGTCCTATTAGCATCAGCCTCCAGCATTCGGGGGATCCTATTTCACAGACATCTTCTTGCCTTCTAATATGTGTACGGAGGTCTTCATATAAAACTGAAGAGGGCAGCTTATGTGTATTTTGGACATCTGCCTTTCTCCCTATCAGACAAGCTCTTACTTTAAGAGGTATAATAACTCAATGTGGCAAATTTAGTTACCTCCCAACCCACTATCCAAATGGGCAGTGCCGTACATCCCCCATCCTAACCACCATTACCACAAGTATTTCTCTTTAGCAGGGGAGGCCGAAATCGTGCTTACACTGAAATTCAATTAATCATTAGCAGAAAATCACTGATGCGTTTTTAAAAAATAAGTACAAAATCTTAACTTGGCTGACACCTTCAAACTGAACACCTCTGATTTAGCTAATGAGGAGATACCAGGTTTACCTTGAGCGAGGAACAGGATTTTATTTTGCACCTGAACATGGCACAGGAAATTATTTTACACCTGTACTCTTGGCACAGGAATTTATTTTGCAACCCCTCCAGGAAATGACCGTTTGAACAACCCCAGATTTCGCTGCCATATAAAATCATGGAACAGACGTTTGCCTTACATAACTCCGGGGCACTTCTCCAATATGAATGCCCCAAACTTAAAATAAATGAAATCTTAAAAAGCCCTTGAAACCTTAAATATGGCCTTCCAGCTGTCTTCATAAAATGATTGACCCAGGCTACCTCCTCATCTCTATATTCATTTAAAAACCAGCTACAAGGTTTCCTGAACACCATCATTTTTGTTTTTATCATATTTCATTTGAAAGAACAGTTCCCAAACTAGTAATTTGTGTATAGCAGGCCATGTTGAAGACCTGCCAGGGGAAAGTCCAAAATAGATGTGTCATCGGCATAAAGAGGCATGCTATAAAATGTACCCTTGCGAGAAGGCAGATATTCTTTCCTAAGCAAAGTGCTAGAGTCAAAGTCTAAATGGAATAAATTAGGGCCAACTGACATCCCTTTAATTGCTGTGAAAAAAGCAATGTATAGTTACAATACAGTAATCAATGACTGAGGAACAGTTTTACTGGTCTTGTATGCTTAGGAATCACCATTTGCCACTAAAGATTCCGCAAAATCCCCAGACAGAACCTTAAAGTACACTTGAAAATCAGTGCTCCATTTGTGACAAATTTTTACTGACCAAACATTTGCACTACGTTTCTTAAAAATATTTAGCTCGATATCCTGAACCCCCTGGTAATGTTTATTTAATCCTTGACTGGTCATATCTGCCTGACAAATGTCCTACTGACCACAACCAATGTATGGCATTAGGTTTTGTGTAAAATATTTTCTGAACCGAGAAAAGAGGTTCCAAATCCTTCTGAATTTTCTTTTTATATTCTTAACTACTTTTTCACCAAGGTAACATGCCCCAGGTGCTTTAAAATTAACTATTTGCCATTACATGCCAAAACAATTCTTAAGAGGTAGGATCCAAAGCCCTGTTGAAGTGATCTGTAAATCCAACCATGTAATGAAGAGTAAAAATCAATATTATGTCATCATATTTCTCCATTAAGTTAGCAACATTTGAAAATATGTATCATAATTCAAAATATTCAGAGAACAAGTCTAAAACAAAAAACTGCTTTTGCGTAGTCAAACAAGCTATATATAAAGACCAGAAATTTACAATAAATGATATAAACATAGCTTCCATGCATGTCCACACAGGAAATTAAACAAATCTTCATTGGCTCCCATTTTGCAGGCATACATTGTGCTTCCTCATGCACAACTTCTTCATTGATTGAGGGGTGGGTAAATGTAAACGTGATATTGTATCAGCCTCCAGCATTCGGGGGATCCTATTTCACAGACATCTTCTTGCCTTGTAATATGTGTACGGAGGTCTTCATATAAAACTGAAGAGGGCAGCTTATGTGTATTTTGGACATCTGCCTCTCTCCCTTTACGAGGTATAATGACTTAATGTGGCAAATTTAGTTACCTCCCAACCCACTATCCAAATGGGCAGTGCGTACATCCCCCCATCCTAACCCCCATTACCACAAGTATTTCTCTTTAGCAGGGGAGGCCGAAATCGTGCTTACACTGAAATTCAATTTATGATTAGCAGAAAATCACTGATGCGTTTTTAAAAAATAAGTCCAAAATCTTAACTTGGCCGACTCCTTCAAACTGAACACCTCTGATTTAGCTAATAAGGAGATACCAGGTTTACCTTGAGCGAGGAACAGGATTTTATTTTGCACCTGAACATGGCACAGGAAATTATTTTACACCTGTACTCTTGGCACAGGAATTTATTTTGCAACCCCTCCAGGAAATGACCGTTTGAACAACCCCAGATTTCGCTGCCATATGAAATCATGGAACAGACGTTTGCCTTACATAACTCCGGGGCACTTCTCCAATATGAATGCCCCAAACTTAAAAGAAATGAAATCTTAAAAAGCCCTTGAAACCTTAAAGATGGCCTTCCAGCTGTCTTCATAAAATGATTGACCCAGGCTACCTCCTCATCTCTATATTCATTTAAAAACCAGCTACAAGGTTTCCTGAACAACGTCATTTTTGTTTTTATCATATTTCATTTGAAACAACAGTTCCCAAACTAGTAATTTGTGTATAGCAGGCCATGTTGAAGACTTGCCAGGGGAAAGTCCAAAATAGATGTGTCATCGGCATAAAGAGGCATGCTAATGTACCCTTGCGAGAAGGCAGATATTCTTCCCTAAGCAAAGTGCTAGAGTCAAAGTCCAAATGGAATAAATTAGCGCCAACTGACATCCCTTTAATTGCTGCGAAAAAACAATGTATAATCACAATATAGTAATCAATGACTGAGGAACAGTTTTACTGGTCTTGTATGCTTAGGAAAACACCATTTGCCACTAAAGATTCCGCAAAATCCCCAGACAGAACCCTAAAGTACACTTGAAAATCAGTGCTCCTTTTGTGACAAATTTTTACTGACCAAATATTTGCACTACGTTTCTTAAAAATATTTAGCTCGATATCCTGAACCCCCTGGTAATGTTTATTTAATCCTTGACTGGTCATATCTGCCTGACAAATGTCCTACTGACCACAACCAATGTATGGCATTAGGTTTTGTGTAAAATATTTTCTGAACCGAGAAAAGAGGTTCCAAATCCTTCTGAATTTTCTTTTTATATTCCTAACTACTTGTTCACCAATGTAACATGCCCCAGGTGCTTTAAAATTAACTATTTGCCATTACATGCCAAAATAATTCTTAACAGGTAGGATCCAAAGCCCTGTTGAAGTGATCTGTAAATCCAACCATGTAATGAAGAGTAAAAACCAATATTATGTCATCATATTTCTCCATTAAGTTAGCAACATTTGAAAATATGTATCATATTTCAAAAAATTCAGAGAACAAGTCTAAAACAAAAAACTGCTTTTGCGTATTTAAACAAGCTATATATAAAGACCAGAAATTTACAATAAATGATATAAACATAGCTTCCATGCATGTCCACACAGGAAATTAACCAAATCTTCATTGGCTCCCATTTTGCAGGCATACATTGTGCTTCCTCATGCACAACTTCTTCATTGATTGAGGGGTGGGTAAATGTAAACGTCCTATTAGCATCAGCCTCCAGCATTCGGGGGATCCTATTTCACAGACATCTTCTTGCCTTCTAATATGTGTATGGAGGTCTTCATATAAAACTGAAGAGGGCAGCTTATGTGTATTTTGGACATCTGCCTTTCTCCCTATCAGACAAGCTCTTACTTTAAGAGGTATAATGACTTAATGTGGCAAATTTAGTTACCTCCCAACCCACTATCCAAATGGGCAGTGCCGTACATCCCCCCATTCTGACCCCCATTACCACAAGTATTTCTCTTTGGCAGGGGAGGCCGAAACCGTGCTTACACTGAAATTCAATTTATGATTAGCAGAAAATCACTGATGCGTTTTTAAAAAATAAGTACAAAATCTTAACTTGGCTGACACCTTCAAACTGAACACCTCTGATTTAGCTAATAAGGAGATACCAGGTTTACCTTGAGCGAGGAACAGGATTTTATTTTGCACCTGAACATGGCACAGGAAATTATTTTACACCTGTACTCTTGGCCCAGGAATTAATTTTGCAACCCCTCCAGGAAATGACCGTTTGAACAACCCCAGATTTCGCTGCCATATAAAATCATGGAACAGACGTTTGCCTTACATAACTCCGGGGCACTTCTCCAATTTGAATGCCCCAAACTTAAAAGAAATGAAATCTTAAAAAGCCCTTGAAACCTTAAAGATGGATTTCCAGCTGTCTTCATAAAATGATTGACCCAGGCTACCTCCTCATCTCTATATTCATTTAAAAACCAGCTACAAGGTTTCCTGAAAAACATCATTTTTGTTTTTATCATATTTCATTTGAAACAACAGTTCCCAAACTAGTAATTTGTGTATAGCAGGCCATGTTGAAGACCTGCCAGGGGAAAGTCCAAAATAGATGTGTCATCGGCATAAAGAGGCATGCTAATGTACCCTTGCGAGAAGGCAGATATTCTTTCCTAAGCAAAGTGCTAGAGTCAAAGTCTAAATGGAATAAATTAGGGCCAACTGACATCCCTTTAATTGCTGTGAAAAAAGCAATGTATAGTTACAATACAATAATCAATGACTGAGGAGCAATTTTACTGGTCTTGTATGCTTAGGAAACACCATTTGCCACTAAAGATTCTGCAAAATCCCCAGACTGAACCCTAAAGTACACTTGAAAATCAGTGCTCCATTTGTGACAAATTTTTACTGACCAAACATTTGCACTACGTTTCTTAAAAATATTTAGCTCGATATCCTGAACCCCCTGGTAATGTTTATTTAATCCTTGACTGGTCATATCTGCCTGACAAATGTCCTACTGACCACAACCAATGTATGGCATTAGGTTTTGTGTAAAATATTTTTTGAACCGAGAAAAGAGGTTCCAAATCCTTCTGAATTTTCTTTTTATATTCTTAACTACTTTTTCACCAATGTAACATGCCCCAGGTGCTTTAAAATTAACTATTTGCCATTACATGCCAAAATAATTCTTAAGAGGTAGGATCCAAAGCCCTGTGGAAGTGATCTGTAAATCCAACCATGTAATGACCAGTATAAATCAATATTATGTCTTCGTATTTCTCCATTAAGTAAGCAACATGTGAAAATATGTATCATATTTCAAAAAATTCAGAGACCAAGTCTAAAACAAAAAACTGCTTTTGCGTATTCAAACAAGCTATATATAAAGACCTGAAATTTACAATAAATTATTTAAACATAGCTTCCATGCATGTCCACACAGGAAATTAACCAAATCTTCATTGGCTCTCATTTTGCAGGCATACTTTGTGCTTCCTCATGCACAATTTCTTCATTCATTGAGTGGTGGGTAAATGTAAACGTCCTATTAGCATCAGCCTACAGCATTCGGGGGATCCTATTTCACAGACATCTTCTTGCCTTGTAATATGTGTACGGAGGTCTTCATATAAAACTGAAGAGGGCAGCTTCTGTGTATTTTGGACATCTGCCTCTCTCCCTATCGGACAAACTCTTACTTTAAGAGTTATAATGACTTAATGTGGCAAATTTAGTTACCTCCTAACCCACTATCCAACTGGGCAGTGCCCTACATCCCCCCATCCTAACCACCATTACCACAAGTATTTCTCTTTAGAGGGGAGGCCGAAATCGTGCTTACACTGAAATTCAATTTATGATTAGCAGAAAATCACTGATGCGTTTTTAAAAAATAAGTACAAAATCTTAACTTGGCTGACACCTTCAAACTGAACACCTCTGATTTAGCTAATAAGGAGATACCAGGTTTACCTTGAGCGAGGAACAGGATTTTATTTTGCACCTGAACATGACACAGGAAATTATTTTACACCTGTACTCTTGCCACAGGAATTTATGTTGCAACCCCTCCAGGAAATGACCGTTTGAACAACCCCAGATTTCGCTGCCATATAAAATCATCGAACAGACGTTTGCCTTACATAACTCCGGGGCACTTCTCCAATATGAATGCCCCAAACTTAAAAGAAATGAAATCTTAAAAAGCCCTTGAAACCTTAAAGATGGCCTTCCAGCTGTCTTCATAAAATGATTGACCCAGGCTACCTCCTCATCTCTATATTCATTTAAAAACCAGCTACAAGGTTTCCTGAACAACATCATTTTTGTTTTTATCATATTTCATTTGAAACAACAGTTCCCAAACTAGTAATTTGTGTATAGCAGGCCATGTTGAAGACCTGCCAGGGGAAAGTCCAAAATAGCTGTGTCATCGGCATAAAGAGGCATGCTAATGTACCCTTGCGAGAAGGCAGATATTCTTTCCTAAGCAAAGTGCTAGAGTCAAAGTCTAAATGGAATAAATTAGGGCCAACTGACATCCCTTTAATTGCTGTGAAAAAACAATGTACAATTACAATATTGTAATCAATGACTGAGGAGCAATTTTACTGGTCTTGTATGCTTAGGAAAACACCATTTGCCACTAAAGATTCCGCAAAATTCCCAGACAGAACCCTAAAGTACACTTGAAAATCAGTGCTCCATTTGTGACAAATTTTTACTGACCAAACATTTGCACTACGTTTCTTAAAAATATTTAGCTCGATATCCTGAACCCCCTGGTAATGTTTATTTAATCCTTGACTGGTCATATCTGCCTGACAAATGTCCTACTGACCACAACCAATGTATGGCATGAGGTTTTGTGTAAAATATTTTCGGAACCGAGAAAAGAGGTTCCAAATCCTTCTGAATTTTCTTTTTATATTCCTAACTACTTTTTCACCAATGTAACATGCCCCAGGTGCTTTAAAATTAACTATTTGCCATTACATGCCAAAATAATTCTTGACAGGTAGGATCCAAAGCCCTGTTGAAGTGATCTGTAAATCCAACCATGTAATGACCAGTATAAATCAATATTATGTCATCGTATTTCTCCATTAAGTTAGCAACATTTGAAAATATGTATCATATTTCAAAAAATTCAGGGACCAAGTCTAAAACAAAAAACTGCTTTTGCGTATTCAAACAAGCTATATATAAAGACCTGAAATTTACAATAAATGATTTAAACATAGCTTCCATGCATGTCCACACAGGAAATTAACCAAATCTTCATTGGCTCTCATTTTGCAGGCATACTTTGTGCTTCCTCATGCACAATTTCTTCATTCATTGAGGGGTGGGTAAATGTAAACGTCCTATTAGCATCAGCCTCCAGCATTCGGGGGATCCTATTTCACAGACATCTTCTTGCCTTGTAATATGTGTACGGAGGTCTTCATATAAAACTGAAGAGGGCAGCTTATGTGTATTTTGGACATCTGCCTCTCTCCCTATCGTACAAACTCTTACTTTAAGAGGTATAATGACTTAATGTGGCAAATTTAGTTACCTCCCAACCCACTATCCAAATGGGCAGTGCCGTACATCCCCCCATCCTGACCCCCCTTACCACAAGTATTTCTCTTTAGCAGAGGAGGCCGAAATCGTGCTTACACTGAAATTCAATTCATGATTAGCAGAAAATCACTGATGCGTTTTTAAAAAATAAGTACAAAATCTTAACTTGGCTGACACCTTCAAACTGAACACCTCTGATTTAGCTAATAAGGAGATACCAGGTTTACCTTGAGCGAGGAACAGGATTTTATTTTGCACCTGAACATGGCACAGGAAATTATTTTACACCTGTACTCTTGGCACAGGAATTTATTTTGCAACCCCTCCAGGAAATGACCGTTTGAACAACCCCAGATTTCGCTGCCATATAAAATCATCGAACAGACGTTTGCCTTACATAACTCCGGGGCACTTCTCCAATATGAATGCCCCAAACTTAAAAGAAATGAAATCGTAAAAAGCCCTTGAAACCTTAAAGATGGCCTTCCAGCTGTCTTCATAAAATGATTGACCCAGGCTACCTCCTCATCTCTATATTCATTTAAAAAACAGCTACAAGGTTTCCTGAACAACATCATTTTTGTTTTTATCATATTTCATTTGAAAGAACAGTTCCCAAACTAGTAATTTGTGTATAGCAGGCCATGTTAAAGACCTGCCAGGGGAAAGTCCAAAATAGATGTGTCATCGGCATAAAGAGGCATGCTAATGTACCCTTCCGAGAAGGCAGATATTCTTTCCTAAGCAAAGTGCTAGAGTCAAAGTCCAAATGGAATAAATTAGGGCCAACTGACATCCCTTTAATTGCTGCGAAAAAACAATGTACAATTACAATATAGTAATCAATGACTGAGGAACAGTTTTACTGGTCTTGTATGCTTAGGAAAACACCATTTGCCACTAAAGATTCCGCAAAATTCCCAGACAGAACCCTAAAGTACACTTGAAAATCAGTGCTCCATTTGTGACAAATTTTTACTGATCAAACATTTGCACTACGTTTCTTAAAAATATTTAGCTCGATATCCTGAACCCCGTGGTAATGTTTATTTAATCCTTGACTGGTCATATCTGCCTGACAAATGTCCTACTGACCACAACCAATGTATGGCATTATGTTTTGTGTAAAATATTTTCTGAACCCTGAAAAGAGGTTCCAAATCCTTCTGAATTTTCTTTTTATATTCCTAACTACTTTTTCACCAATGTAACATGCCCCAGGTGCTTTAAAATTAACTATTTGCCATTACATGCCAACATAATTCTTAAGAGGTAGGATCCAAAGCCCTGTTGAAGTGATCTGTAAATCCAACCATGTAATGACCAGTATAAATCAATATTATGTCATCATATTTCTCCTTTAAGTTAGCAACATTTGAAAATATGTATCATATTTCAAAAAATTCAGAGAACAAGTCTAAAACAAAAAACTGCTTTTGCGTAGTCAAACAAGCTATATATAAAGACCAGAAATTTACAATAAATTATATAAACATAGCTTCCATGCATGTCCACACAGGAAATTAACCAAATCTTCATTGGCTCCCATTTTGCAGGCATACATTGTGCTTCCTCATGCACAACTTCTTCATTGATTGAGGGGTGGGTAAATGTAAACGTGATATTGTATCAGCCTCCAGCATTCGGGAGATCCTATTTCACAGACATCTTCTTGCCTTGTAATATGTGTACGGAGGTCTTCATATAAAACTGAAGAGGGCAGCTTATGTGTATTTTGGACATCTGCCTCTCTCCCTATCGGACAAACTCTTACTTTAAGAGGTATAATGACTTAATGTGGCAAATTTAGTTACCTCCCAACCCACTATCCAAATGGGCAGTGCGTACATCCCCCCATCCTAACCCCCATTACCACAAGTATTTCTCTTTAGCAGGGGAGGCCGAAATCGTGCTTACACTGAAATTCAATTTATGATTAGCAGAAAATCACTGATGCGTTTTTAAAAAATAAGTCCAAAATCTTAACTTGGCCGACTCCTTCAAACTGAACACCTCTGATTTAGCTAATAAGGAGATACCAGGTTTACCTTGAGCGAGGAACAGGATTTTATTTTGCACCTGAACATGGCACAGGAAATTATTTTACACCTGTACTCTTGGCACAGGAATTTATTTTGCAACCCCTCCAGGAAATGACCGTTTGAACAACCCCAGATTTCGCTGCCATATGAAATCATGGAACAGACGTTTGCCTTACATAACTCCGGGGCACTTCTCCAATATGAATGCCCCAAACTTAAAAGAAATGAAATCTTAAAAAGCCCTTGAAACCTTAAAGATGGCCTTCCAGCTGTCTTCATAAAATGATTGACCCAGGCTACCTCCTCATCTCTATATTCATTTAAAAACCAGCTACAAGGTTTCCTGAACAACATCATTTTTGTTTTTATCATATTTCATTTGAAACAACAGTTCCCAAACTAGTAATTTGTGTATAGCAGGCCATGTTGAAGACCTGCCAGGGGAAAGTCCAAAATAGATGTGTCATCGGCATAAAGAGGCATGCTAATGTACCCTTGCGAGAAGGCAGATATTCTTTCCTAAGCAAAGTGCTAGAGTCAAAGTCCAAATGGAATAAATTAGCGCCAACTGACATCCCTTTAATTGCTGCGAAAAAACAATGTATAATTACAATATAGTAATCAATGACTGAGGAACAGTTTTACTGGTCTTGTATGCTTAGGAAAACACCATTTGCCACTAAAGATTCCGCAAAATCCCCAGACAGAACCCTAAAGTACACTTGAAAATCAGTGCTCCTTTTGTGACAAATTTTTACTGACCAAATATTTGCACTACGTTTCTTAAAAATATTTAGCTCGATATCCTGAACCCCCTGGTAATGTTTATTTAATCCTTGACTGGTCATATCTGCCTGACAAATGTCCTACTGACCACAACCAATGTATGGCATTAGGTTTTGTGTAAAATATTTTCTGAACCGAGAAAAGAGGTTCCAAATCCTTCTGAATTTTCTTTTTATATTCCTAACTACTTTTTCACCAATGTAACATGCCCCATGTGCTTTAAAATTAACTATTTGCCATTACATGCCAAAATAATTCTTAACAGGTAGGATCCAAAGCCCTGTTGAAGTGATCTGTAAATCCAACCATGTAATGACCAGTATAAATCAATATTATGTCATCGTATTTCTCCATTAAGTTAGCAACATTTGAAAATATGTATCATATTTCAAAAAATTCAGGGACCAAGTCTAAAACAAAAAACTGCTTTTGCGTATTCAAACAAGTTATATATAAAGACCTGAAATTTACAATAAATGATATAAACATAGCTTCCATGCATGTCCACACAGGAAATTAACCAAATCTTCATTGGCTCTCATTTTGCAGGCATACTTTGTGCTTCCTCATGCACAATTTCTTCATTCATTGAGTGGTGGGTAAATGTAAACGTCCTATTAGCATCAGCCTCCAGCATTCGGGGGATCCTATTTCACAGACATCTTCTTGCCTTCTAATATGTGTACGGAGGTCTTCATATAAAACTGAAGAGGGCAGCTTATGTGTATTTTGGACATCTGCCTTTCTCCCTATCAGACAAGCTCTTACTTTAAGAGGTATAATAACTCAATGTGGCAAATTTAGTTACCTCCCAACCCACTATCCAAATGGGCAGTGCCGTACATCCCCCATCCTAACCACCATTACCACAAGTATTTCTCTTTAGCAGGGGAGGCCGAAATCGTGCTTACACTGAAATTCAATTAATCATTAGCAGAAAATCACTGATGCGTTTTTAAAAAATAAGTACAAAATCTTAACTTGGCTGACACCTTCAAACTGAACACCTCTGATTTAGCTAATGAGGAGATACCAGGTTTACCTTGAGCGAGGAACAGGATTTTATTTTGCACCTGAACATGGCACAGGAAATTATTTTACACCTGTACTCTTGGCACAGGAATTTATTTTGCAACCCCTCCAGGAAATGACCGTTTGAACAACCCCAGATTTCGCTGCCATATAAAATCATGGAACAGACGTTTGCCTTACATAACTCCGGGGCACTTCTCCAATATGAATGCCCCAAACTTAAAATAAATGAAATCTTAAAAAGCCCTTGAAACCTGTCTTCATAAAATGATTGACCCAGGCTACCTCCTCATCTCTATATTCATTTAAAAACCAGCTACAAGGTTTCCTGAACAACATCATTTTTGTTTTTATCATATTTCATTTGAAAGAACAGTTCCCAAACTAGTAATTTGTGTATAGCAGGCCATGTTGAAGACCTGCCAGGGGAAAGTCCAAAATAGATGTGTCATCGGCATAAAGAGGCATGCTATAAAATGTACCCTTGCGAGAAGGCAGATATTCTTTCCTAAGCAAAGTGCTAGAGTCAAAGTCTAAATGGAATAAATTAGGGCCAACTGACATCCCTTTAATTGCTGTGAAAAAAGCAATGTATAGTTACAATATAGTAATCAATGACTGAGGAACAGTTTTACTGGTCTTGTATGCTTAGGAATCACCATTTGCCACTAAAGATTCCGCAAAATCCCCAGACAGAACCTTAAAGTACACTTGAAAATCAGTGCTCCATTTGTGACAAATTTTTACTGACCAAACATTTGCACTACGTTTCTTAAAAATATTTAGCTCGATATCCTGAACCCCCTGGTAATGTTTATTTAATCCTTGACTGGTCATATCTGCCTGACAAATGTCCTACTGACCACAACCAATGTATGGCATTAGGTTTTGTGTAAAATATTTTCTGAACCGAGAAAAGAGGTTCCAAATCCTTCTGAATTTTCTTTTTATATTCTTAACTACTTTTTCACCAAGGTAACATGCCCCAGGTGCTTTAAAATTAACTATTTGCCATTACATGCCAAAATAATTCTTAAGAGGTAGGATCCAAAGCCCTGTTGAAGTGATCTGTAAATCCAACCATGTAATGAAGAGTAAAAATCAATATTATGTCATCATATTTCTCCATTAAGTTAGCAACATTTGAAAATATGTATCATAATTCAAAATATTCAGAGAACAAGTCTAAAACAAAAAACTGCTTTTGCGTAGTCAAACAAGCTATATATAAACACCAGAAATTTACAATAAATGATATAAACATAGCTTCCATGCATGTCCACACAGGAAATTAAACAAATCTTCATTGGCTCCCATTTTGCAGGCATACATTGTGCTTCCTCATGCACAACTTCTTCATTGATTGAGGGGTGGGTAAATGTAAACGTGATATTGTATCAGCCTCCAGCATTCGGGGGATCCTATTTCACAGACATCTTCTTGCCTTGTAATATGTGTACGGAGGTCTTCATATAAAACTGAAGAGGGCAGCTTCTGTGTATTTTGGACATCTGCCTCTCTCCCTATCGGACAAACTCTTACTTTAAGAGTTATAATGACTTAATGTGGCAAATTTAGTTACCTCCTAACCCACTATCCAACTGGGCAGTGCCCTACATCCCCGCATCCTAACCACCATTACCACAAGTATATCTCTTTAGAGGGGAGGCCGAAATCGTGCTTACACTGAAATTCAATTTATGATTAGCAGAAAATCACTGATGCGTTTTTAAAATATAAGTACAAAATCTTAACTTGGCTGACACCATCAAACTGAACACCTCTGATTTAGCTAATAAGGAGATACCAGGTTTACCTTGAGCGAGGAACAGGATTTTATTTTGCACCTGAACATGGCACAGGAAATTATTTTACACCTGTACTCTTGGCACAGGAATTTATTTTGCAACCCCTCCAGGAAATGACCGTTTGAACAACCCCAGATTTCGCTGCCATATGAAATCATGGAACAGACGTTTGCCTTACATAACTCCGGGGCACTTCTCCAATATGAATGCCCCAAACTTAAAAGAAATGAAATCTTAAAAAGCCCTTGAAACCTTAAATATGGCCTTCCAGCTGTCTTCATAAAATGATTGACCCAGGCTACCTCCTCATCTCTATATTCATTTAAAAACCAGCTACAAGGTTTCCTGAACAACATCATTTTTGTTTTTATCATATTTCATTTGAAACAACAGTTCCCAAACTAGTAATTTGTGTATAGCAGGCCATGTTGAAGACCTGCCAGGGGAAAGTCCAAAATAGATGTGTCATCGGCATAAAGAGGCATGCTAATGTACCCTTGCGAGAAGGCAGATATTCTTTCCTAAGCAAAGTGCTAGAGTCAAAGTCCAAATGGAATAAATTAGGGCCAACTGACATCCCTTTAATTGCTGCGAAAAAACAATGTATAATTACAATATAGTAATCAATGACTGAGGAACAGTTTTACTGGTCTTGTATGCTTAGGAAACACCATTTGCCACTAAAGATTCCGCAAAATCCCCAGACAGAACCCTAAAGTACACTTGAAAATCAGTGCTCCATTTGTGACAAATTTTTACTGACCAAACATTTGCACTACGTTTCTTAAAAATATTTAGCTCGATATCCTGAACCCCCTGGTAATGTTTATTTAATCCGTGACTGGTCATATCTGCCTGACAAATGTCCTACTGACCACAACCAATGTATGGCATTAGGTTTTGTGTAAAATATTTTCTGAACCGAGAAAAGAGGTTCCAAATCCTTCTGAATTTTCTTTTTATATTCCTAACTACTTTTTCACCAATGTAACATGCCCCAGGTGCTTTAAAATTAACTATTTGCCATTACATGCCAAAATAATTCTTAACAGGTAGGATCCAAAGCCCTGTTGAAGTGATCTGTAAATCCAACCATGTAGTGACCAGTATAAATCAATATTATGTCATCATATTTCTCCATTAAGTTAGCAACATTTGAAAATATGTATCATATTTCAAAAAATTCAGAGAACAAGTCTAAAACAAAAAACTGCTTTTGCGTATTCAAACAAGCTATATATAAAGACCAGAAATTTACAATAAATGATATAAACATAGCTTCCATGCATGTCCACCCAGGAAATTAATCAAATCTTCATTGGCTCTCATTTTGCAGGCATACTTTGTGCTTCCTCATGCACAATTTCTTCATTCATTGAGTGGTGGGTAAATTTAAACGTCCTATTAGCATCAGCCTCCAGCATTCGGGGGATCCTATTTCACAGACATCTTCTTGCCTTCTAATATGTGTATGGAGGTCTTCATATAAAACTGAAGAGGGCAGCTTATGTGTATTTTGGACATCTGCCTCTCTCCCTATCGGACAAGCTCTTCCTTTAAGAGGTATAATGACTTAATGTGGCAAATTTAGTTACCTCCCAACCCACTATCCAAATGGGCAGTGCGTAAACCCCCCATCCTAACCCCCATTACCACAAGTATTTCTCTTTAGCAGGGGAGGCCGAAATTGTGCTTACACTGAAATTCAATTTATGATTAGCAGAAAATCACTGATGCGTTTTTAAAAAATAAGTCCAAAATCTTAACTTGGCCGACTCCTTCAAACTGAACACCTCTGATTTAGCTAATAAGGAGATACCAGGTTTACCTTGAGCGAGGAACAGGATTTTATTTTGCACCTGAACATGGCACAGGAAATTATTTTACACCTGTACTCTTGGCACAGGAATTTATTTTGCAACCCCTCCAGGAAATGACCGTTTGAACAACCCCAGATTTCGCTGCCATATGAAATCATGGAACAGACGTTTGCCTTACATAACTCCGGGGCACTTCTCCAATATGAATGCCCCAAACGTAAAAGAAATGAAATCTTAAAAAGCCCTTGAAACCTTAAAGATGGCCTTCCAGCTGTCTTCATAAAATGATTGACCCAGGCTACCTCCTCATCTCTATATTCATTTAAAAACCAGCTACAAGGTTTCCTGAACAACATCATTTTTGTTTTTATCATATTTCATTTGAAACAACAGTTCCCAAACTAGTAATTTGTGTATAGCAGGCCATGTTGAAGACTTGCCTGGGGAAAGTCCAAAATAGATGTGTCATCGGCATAAAGAGGCATGGTAATGTACCCTTGCGAGAAGGCAGATATTCTTCCCTAAGCAAAGTGCTAGAGTCAAAGTCCAAATGGAATAAATTAGCGCCAACTGACATCCGTTTAATTGCTGCGAAAAAACAATGTATAATCACAGACTGAGGAACAGTTTTACTGGTCTTGTATGCTTAGGAAAACACCATTTGCCACTAAAGATTCCGCAAAATCCCCAGACAGAACCCTAAAGTACACTTGAAAATCAGTGCTCCTTTTGTGACAAATTTTTACTGACCAAATATTTGCACTACGTTTCTTAAAAATATTTAGCTCGATATCCTGAACCCCCTGGTAATGTTTATTTAATCCTTGACTGGTCATATCTGCCTGACAAATGTCCTACTGACCACAACCAATGTATGGCATTAGGTTTTGTGTAAAATATTTTCTGAACCGAGAAAAGAGGTTCCAAATCCTTCTGAATTTTCTTTTTATATTCCTAACTACTTGTTCACCAATGTAACATGCCCCAGGTGCTTTAAAATTAACTATTTGCCATTACATGCCAAAATAATTCTTAACAGGTAGGATCCAAAGCCCTGTTGAAGTGATCTGTAAATCCAACCATGTAATGAAGAGTAAAAACCAATATTATGTCATCATATTTCTCCATTAAGTTAGCAACATTTGAAAATATGTATCATATTTCAAAAAATTCAGAGAACAAGTCTAAAACAAAAAACTGCTTTTGCGTATTTAAACAAGCTATATATAAAGACCAGAAATTTACAATAAATGATATAAACATAGCTTCCATGCATGTCCACACAGGAAATTAACCAAATCTTCATTGGCTCCCATTTTGCAGGCATACATTGTGCTTCCTCATGCACAACTTCTTCATTGATTGAGGGGTGGGTAAATGTAAACGTCCTATTAGCATCAGCCTCCAGCATTCGGGGGATCCTATTTCACAGGCATCTTCTTGCCTTCTAATATGTGTATGGAGGTCTTCATATAAAACTGAAGAGGGCAGCTTATGTGTATTTTGGACATCTGCCTTTCTCCCTATCAGACAAGCTCTTACTTTAAGAGGTATAATGACTTAATGTGGCAAATTTAGTTACCTCCCAACCCACTATCCAAATGGGCAGTGCCGTACATCCCCCCATCCTGACCCCCATTACCACAAGTATTTCTCTTTGGCAGGGGAGGCCGAAACCGTGCTTACACTGAAATTCAATTTATGATTAGCAGAAAATCACTGATGCGTTTTTAAAAAATAAGTACAAAATCTTAACTTGGCTGACACCTTCAAACTGAACACCTCTGATTTAGCTAATAAGGAGATACCAGGTTTACCTTGAGCGAGGAACAGGATTTTATTTTGCACCTGAACATGGCACAGGAAATTATTTTACACCTGTACTCTTGGCACAGGAATTTATTTTGCAACCCCTCCAGGAAATGACCGTTTGAACAACCCCAGATTTCGCTGCCATATGAAATCATGGAACAGACGTTTGCCTTACATAACTCCGGGGCACTTCTCCAATATGAATGCCCCAAACTTAAAAGAAATGAAATCTTAAAAAGCCCTTGAAACCTTAAATATGGCCTTCCAGCTGTCTTCATAAAATGATTGACCCAGGCTACCTCCTCATCTCTATATTCATTTAAAAACCAGCTACAAGGTTTCCTGAACAACATCATTTTTGTTTTTATCATATTTCATTTGAAACAACAGTTCCCAAACTAGTAATTTGTGTATAGCAGGCCATGTTGAAGACCTGCCAGGGGAAAGTCCAAAATAGATGTGTCATCGGCATAAAGAGGCATGCTAATGTACCCTTGCGAGAAGGCAGATATTCTTTCCTAAGCAAAGTGCTAGAGTCAAAGTCCAAATGGAATAAATTAGGGCCAACTGACATCCCTTTAATTGCTGCGAAAAAACAATGTATAATTACAATATAGTAATCAATGACTGAGGAACAGTTTTACTGGTCTTGTATGCTTAGGAAACACCATTTGCCACTAAAGATTCCGCAAAATCCCCAGACAGAACCCTAAAGTACACTTGAAAATCAGTGCTCCATTTGTGACAAATTTTTACTGACCAAACATTTGCACTACGTTTCTTAAAAATATTTAGCTCGATATCCTGAACCCCCTGGTAATGTTTATTTAATCCTTGACTGGTCATATCTGCCTGACAAATGTCCTACTGACCACAACCAATGTATGGCATTAGGTTTTGTGTAAAATATTTTCTGAACCGAGAAAAGAGGTTCCAAATCCTTCTGAATTTTCTTTTTATATTCCTAACTACTTTTTCACCAATGTAACATGCCCCAGGTGCTTTAAAATTAACTATTTGCCATTACATGCCAAAATAATTCTTAACAGGTAGGATCCAAAGCCCTGTTGAAGTGATATGTAAATCCAACCATGTAATGACCAGTATAAATCAATATTATGTCATCATATTTCTCCATTAAGTTAGCAACATTTGGAAATATGTATCATATTTCAAAAAATTCAGGGACCAAGTCTAAAACAAAAAACTGCTTTTGCGTATTCAAACAAGTTATATATAAAGACCTGAAATTTACAATAAATGATATAAACATAGCTTCCATGCATGTCCACACAGGAAATTAACCAAATCTTCATTGGCTCTCATTTTGCAGGCATACTTTGTGCTTCCTCATGCACAATTTCTTCATTCATTGAGTGGTGGGTAAATGTAAACGTCCTATTAGCATCAGCCTCCAGCATTCGGGGGATCCTATTTCACAGACATCTTCTTGTCTTCTAATATGTGTACGGAGGTCTTCATATAAAACTGAAGAGGGCAGCTTATGTGTATTTTGGACATCTGCCTCTCTCCCTTTAAGAGGTATAATGACTTAATGTGGCAAATTTAGTTACCTCCCAACCCACTATCCAAATGGGCAGTGCCGTACATCCCCCATCCTAACCACCATTACCACAAGTATTTCTCTTTAGCAGGGGAGGCCGAAACCGTGCTTACACTGAAATTCAATTAATCATTAGCAGAAAATCACTGATCGTTTTTAAAAAATAAGTACAAAATCTTAACTTGGCTGACACCTTCAAACTGAACACCTCTGATTTAGCTAATGAGGAGATACCAGGTTTACCTTGAGCGAGGAACAGGATTTTATTTTGCACCTGAACATGGCACAGGAAATTATTTTACACCTGTACTCTTGGCACAGGAATTTATTTTGCAACCCCTCCAGGAAATGACCGTTTGAACAACCCCAGATTTCGCTGCCATATAAAATCATGGAACAGACGTTTGCCTTACATAACTCCGGGGCACTTCTCCAATATGAATGCCCCAAACTTAAAATAAATGAAATCTTAAAAAGCCCTTGAAACCTTAAATATGGCCTTCCAGCTGTCTTCATAAAATGATTGACCCAGGCTACCTCCTCATCTCTATATTCATTTAAAAACCAGCTACAAGGTTTCCTGAACAACATCATTTTTGTTTTTATCATATTTCATTTGAAAGAACAGTTCCCAAACTAGTAATTTGTGTATAGCAGGCCATGTTGAAGACCTTCCAGGGGAAAGTCCAAAATAGATGTGTCATCGGCATAAAGAGGCATGCTATAAAATGTACCCTTGCGAGAAGGCATATATTCTTTCCTAAGCAAAGTGCTAGAGTCAAAGTCTAAATGGAATAAATTAGGGCCAACTGACATCCCTTTAATTGCTGTGAAAAAAGCAATGTATAGTTACAATACAGTAATCAATGACTGAGGAACAGTTTTACTGGTCTTGTATGCTTAGGAATCACCATTTGCCACTAAAGATTCCGCAAAATCCCCAGACAGAACCTTAAAGTACACTTGAAAATCAGTGCTCCATTTGTGACAAATTTTTACTGACCAAACATTTGCACGACGTTTCTTAAAAATATTTAGCTCGATATCCTGAACCCCCTGGAAATGTTTATTTAATCCTTGACTGGTCATACCTGCCTGACAAATGTCCTACTGACCACAACCAATGTATGGCATTAGGTTTTGTGTAAAATATTTTCTGAACCGAGAAAAGAGGTTCCAAATCCTTCTGAATTTTCTTTTTATATTCTTAACTACTTTTTCACCAAGGTAACATGCCCCAGGTGCTTTAAAATTAACTATTTGCCATTACATGCCAAAATAATTCTTAAGAGGTAGGATCCAAAGCCCTGTTGAAGTGATCTGTAAATCCAACCATGTAATGAAGAGTAAAAATCAATATTATGTCATCATATTTCTCCATTAAGTTAGCAACATTTGAAAATATGTATCATAATTCAAAATATTCAGAGAACAAGTCTAAAACAAAAAACTGCTTTTGCGTAGTCAAACAAGCTATATATAAAGACCAGAAATTTACAATAAATGATATAAACATAGCTTCCATGCATGTCCACACAGGAAATTAAACAAATCTTCATTGGCTCCCATTTTGCAGGCATACATTGTGCTTCCTCATGCACAACTTCTTCATTGATTGAGGGGTGGGTAAATGTAAACGTGATATTGTATCAGCCTCCAGCATTCGGGGGATCCTATTTCACAGACATCTTCTTGCCTTGTAATATGTGTACGGAGGTCTTCATATAAAACTGAAGAGGGCAGCTTATGTGTATTTTGGACATCTGCCTCTCTCCCTATCGGACAAACTCTTACTTTAAGAGGTATAATGACTTAATGTGGCAAATTTAGTTACCTCCCAACCCACTATCCAAATGGGCAGTGCGTACATCCCCCCATCCTAACCCCCATTACCACAAGTATTTCTCTTTAGCAGGGGAGGCCGAAATCGTGCTTACACTGAAATTCAATTTATGATTAGCAGAAAATCACTGATGCGTTTTTAAAAAATAAGTCCAAAATCTTAACTTGGCCGACTCCTTCAAACTGAACACCTCTGATTTAGCTAATAAGGAGATACCAGGTTTACCTTGAGCGAGGAACAGGATTTTATTTTGCACCTGAACATGGCACAGGAAATTATTTTACACCTGTACTCTTGGCACAGGAATTTATTTTGCAACCCCTCCAGGAAATGACCGTTTGAACAACCCCAGATTTCGCTGCCATATGAAATCATGGAACAGACGTTTGCCTTACATAACTCCGGGGCACTTCTCCAATATGAATGCCCCAAACTTAAAAGAAATGAAATCTTAAAAAGCCCTTGAAACCTTAAAGATGGCCTTCCAGCTGTCTTCATAAAATGATTGACCCAGGCTACCTCCTCATCTCTATATTCATTTAAAAACCAGCTACAAGGTTTCCTGAACAACATCATTTTTGTTTTTATCATATTTCATTTGAAACAACAGTTCCCAAACTAGTAATTTGTGTATAGCAGGCCATGTTGAAGACCTGCCAGGGGAAAGTCCAAAATAGATGTGTCATCGGCATAAAGAGGCATGCTAATGTACCCTTGCGAGAAGGCAGATATTCTTTCCTAAGCAAAGTGCTAGAGTCAAAGTCCAAATGGAATAAATTAGCGCCAACTGACATCCCTTTAATTGCTGCGAAAAAACAATGTATAATTACAATATAGTAATCAATGACTGAGGAACAGTTTTACTGGTCTTGTATGCTTAGGAAAACACCATTTGCCACTAAAGATTCCGCAAAATCCCCAGACAGAACCCTAAAGTACACTTGAAAATCAGTGCTCCTTTTGTGACAAATTTTTACTGACCAAATATTTGCACTACGTTTCTTAAAAATATTTAGCTCGATATCCTGAACCCCCTGGTAATGTTTATTTAATCCTTGACTGGTCATATCTGCCTGACAAATGTCCTACTGACCACAACCAATGTATGGCATTAGGTTTTGTGTAAAATATTTTCTGAACCGAGAAAAGAGGTTCCAAATCCTTCTGAATTTTCTTTTTATATTCCTAACTACTTTTTCACCAATGTAACATGCCCCAGGTGCTTTAAAATTAACTATTTGCCATTACATGCCAAAATAATTCTTAAGAGGTAGGATTCAAAGCCCTGTTGAAGTGATCTGTAAATCCAACCATGTAATGACCAGTATAAATCAATATTATGTCATCGTATTTCTCCATTAAGTTAGCAACATTTGAAAATATGTATCATATTTCAAAAAATTCAGAGACCAAGTCTAAAACAAAAAACTGCTTTTGCGTATTCAAAAAAGTTATATATAAAGACCTGAAATTTACAAGAAATGATATAAACATAGCTTCCATGCATATCCACACAGGAAATTAACCAAATCTTCATTGGCTCTCATTTTGCAGGCATACTTTGTGCTTCTTCATGCACAATTTCTTCATTCATTGAGTGGTGGGTAAATGTAAACGTCCTATTAGCATCAGCCTCCAGCATTCGGGGGATCCAATTTCACAGACATCTTCTTGCCTTCTAATATGTGTACGGAGGTCTTCATATAAAACTGAAGAGGGCAGCTTATGTGTATTTTGGACATCTGCCTTTCTCCCTATCGGACAAGCTCTTACTTTAAGAGGTATAAAGACTTAATGTGGCAAATTTAGTTACCTCCCAACCCACTATCCAAATGGGCAGTGCCGTACATCACCCCATCCTAACCCCAATTACCACAAGTATTTCTCTTTAGCAGGGGAGGCCGAAATCGTGCTTACACTGAAATTCAATTTATGATTAGCAGAAAATCACTGATGCGTTTTTAAAAAATAAGTACAAAATCTTAACTTGGCTGACACCTTCAAACTGAACACCTCTGATTTAGCTAATAAGGAGATACCAGGTTTACCTTGAGCGAGGAACAGGATTTTATTTTGCACCTGAACATGGCACAGGAAATTATTTTACACCTGTACTCTTGGCACAGGAATTTATTTTGCAACCCCTCCAGGAAATGACCGTTTGAACAACCCCAGATTTCGCTGCCATATAAAATCATCGAACAGACGTTTGCCTTACATAACTCCGGGGCACTTCTCCAATATGAATGCCCCAAACTTAAAATAAATGAAATCTTAAAAAGCCCTTGAAACCTTAAATATGGCCTTCCAGCTGTCTTCATAAAATGATTGACCCAGGCTACCTCCTCATCTCTATATTCATTTAAAAACCAGCTACAAGGTTTCCTGAACAACATCATTTTTGTTTTTATCATATTTCATTTGAAAGAACAGTTCCCAAACTAGTAATTTGTGTATAGCAGGCCATGTTGAAGACCTGCCAGGGGAAAGTCCAAAATAGATGTGTCATCGGCATAAAGAGGCATGCTATAAAATGTACCCTTGCGAGAAGGCAGATATTCTTTCCTAAGCAAAGTGCTAGAGTCAAAGTCTAAATGGAATAAATTAGGGCCAACTGACATCCCTTTAATTGCTGTGAAAAAAGCAATGTATAGTTACAATACAGTAATCAATGACTGAGGAACAGTTTTACTGGTCTTGTATGCTTAGGAATCACCATTTGCCACTAAAGATTCCGCAAAATCCCCAGACAGAACCTTAAAGTACACTTGAAAATCAGTGCTCCATTTGTGACAAATTTTTACTGACCAAACATTTGCACTACGTTTCTTAAAAATATTTAGCTCGATATCCTGAACCCCCTGGTAATGTTTATTTAATCCTTGACTGGTCATATCTGCCTGACAAATGTCCTACTGACCACAACCAATGTATGGCATTAGGTTTTGTGTAAAATATTTTCTGAACCGAGAAAAGAGGTTCCAAATCCTTCTGAATTTTCTTTTTATATTCTTAACTACTTTTTCACCAAGGTAACATGCCCCAGGTGCTTTAAAATTAACTATTTGCCATTACATGCCAAAATAATTCTTAAGAGGTAGGATCCAAAGCCCTGTTGAAGTGATCTGTAAATCCAACCATGTAATGAAGAGTAAAAATCAATATTATGTCATCATATTTCTCCATTAAGTTAGCAACATTTGAAAATATGTATCATAATTCAAAATATTCAGAGAACAAGTCTAAAACAAAAAACTGCTTTTGCGTAGTCAAACAAGCTATATATAAAGACCAGAAATTTACAATAAATGATATAAACATAGCTTCCATGCATGTCCACACAGGAAATTAAACAAATCTTCATTGGCTCCCATTTTGCAGGCATACATTGTGCTTCCTCATGCACAATTTCTTCATTCATTGAGTGGTGGGTAAATGTAAACGTCCTATTAGCATCAGCCTCCAGCATTCGGGGGATCCTATTTCACAGACATCTTCTTGCCTTCTAATATGTGTACGGAGGTCTTCATATAAAACTGAAGAGGGCAGCTTATGTGTATTTTGGACATCTGCCTTTCTCCCTATCAGACAAGCTCTTACTTTAAGAGGTATAATAACTCAATGTGGCAAATTTAGTTACCTCCCAACCCACTATCCAAATGGGCAGTGCCGTACATCCCCCATCCTAACCACCATTACCACAAGTATTTCTCTTTAGCAGGGGAGGCCGAAACCGTGCTTACACTGAAATTCAATTAATCATTAGCAGAAAATCACTGATGCGTTTTTAAAAAATAAGTACAAAATCTTAACTTGGCTGACACCTTCAAACTGAACACCTCTGATTTAGCTAATGAGGAGATACCAGGTTTACCTTGAGCGAGGAACAGGATTTTATTTTGCACCTGAACATGGCACAGGAAATTATTTTACACCTGTACTCTTGGCACAGGAATTTATTTTGCAACCCCTCCAGGAAATGACCGTTTGAACAACCCCAGATTTCGCTGCCATATAAAATCATGGAACAGACGTTTGCCTTACATAACTCCGGGGCACTTCTCCAATATGAATGCCCCAAACTTAAAATAAATGAAATCTTAAAAAGCCCTTGAAACCTTAAATATGGCCTTCCAGCTGTCTTCATAAAATGATTGACCCAGGCTACCTCCTCATCTCTATATTCATTTAAAAACCAGCTACAAGGTTTCCTGAACAACATCATTTTTGTTTTTATCATATTTCATTGGAAAGAACAGTTCCCAAACTAGTAATTTGTGTATAGCAGGCCATGTTGAAGACCTGCCAGGGGAAAGTCCAAAATAGATGTGTCATCGGCATAAAGAGGCATGCTATAAAATGTACCCTTGCGAGAAGGCAGATATTCTTTCCTAAGCAAAGTGCTAGAGTCAAAGTCTAAATGGAATAAATTAGGGCCAACTGACATCCCTTTAATTGCTGTGAAAAAAGCAATGTATAGTTACAATACAGTAATCAATGACTGAGGAACAGTTTTACTGGTCTTGTATGCTTAGGAATCACCATTTGCCACTAAAGATTCCGCAAAATCCCCAGACAGAACCTTAAAGTACACTTGAAAATCAGTGCTCCATTTGTGACAAATTTTTACTGACCAAACATTTGCACGACGTTTCTTAAAAATATTTAGCTCGATATCCTGAACCCCCTGGTAATGTTTATTTAATCCTTGACTGGTCATACCTGCCTGACAAATGTCCTACTGACCACAACCAATGTATGGCATTAGGTTTTGTGTAAAATATTTTCTGAACCGAGAAAAGAGGTTCCAAATCCTTCTGAATTTTCTTTTTATATTCTTAACTACTTTTTCACCAAGGTAACATGCCCCAGGTGCTTTAAAATTAACTATTTGCCATTACATGCCAAAATAATTCTTAAGAGGTAGGATCCAAAGCCCTGTTGAAGTGATCTGTAAATCCAACCATGTAATGAAGAGTAAAAATCAATATTATGTCATCATATTTCTCCATTAAGTTAGCAACATTTGAAAATATGTATCATAATTCAAAATATTCAGAGAACAAGTCTAAAACAAAAAACTGCTTTTGCGTAGTCAAACAAGCTATATATAAAGACCAGAAATTTACAATAAATGATATAAACATAGCTTCCATGCATGGCCACACAGGAAATTAAACAAATCTTCATTGGCTCCCATTTTGCAGGCATACATTGTGCTTCCTCATGCACAACTTCTTCATTGATTGAGGGGTGGGTAAATGTAAACGTGATATTGTATCAGCCTCCAGCATTCGGGGGATCCTATTTCACAGACATCTTCTTGCCTTGTAATATGTGTACGGAGGTCTTCATATAAAACTGAAGAGGGCAGCTTATGTGTATTTTGGACATCTGCCTCTCTCCCTATCGGACAAACTCTTACTTTAAGAGGTATAATGACTTAATGTGGCAAATTTAGTTACCTCCCAACCCACTATCCAAATGGGCAGTGCGTACATCCCCCCATCCTAACCCCCATTACCACAAGTATTTCTCTTTAGCAGGGGAGGCCGAAATCGTGCTTACACTGAAATTCAATTTATGATTAGCAGAAAATCACTGATGCGTTTTTAAAAAATAAGTCCAAAATCTTAACTTGGCCGACTCCTTCAAACTGAACACCTCTGATTTAGCTAATAAGGAGATACCAGGTTTACCTTGAGCGAGGAACAGGATTTTATTTTGCACCTGAACATGGCACAGGAAATTATTTTACACCTGTACTCTTGGCACAGGAATTTATTTTGCAACCCCTCCAGGAAATGACCGTTTGAACAACCCCAGATTTCGCTGCCATATGAAATCATGGAACAGACGTTTGCCTTACATAACTCCGGGGCACTTCTCCAATATGAATGCCCCAAACTTAAAAGAAATGAAATCTTAAAAAGCCCTTGAAACCTTAAAGATGGCCTTCCAGCTGTCTTCATAAAATGATTGACCCAGGCTACCTCCTCATCTCTATATTCATTTAAAAACCAGCTACAAGGTTTCCTGAACAACATCATTTTTGTTTTTATCATATTTCATTTGAAACAACAGTTCCCAAACTAGTAATTTGTGTATAGCAGGCCATGTTGAAGACCTGCCAGGGGAAAGTCCAAAATAGATGTGTCATCGGCATAAAGAGGCATGCTAATGTACCCTTGCGAGAAGGCAGATATTCTTTCCTAAGCAAAGTGCTAGAGTCAAAGTCCAAATGGAATAAATTAGCGCCAACTGACATCCCTTTAATTGCTGCGAAAAAACAATGTATAATTACAATATAGTAATCAATGACTGAGGAACAGTTTTACTGGTCTTGTATGCTTAGGAAAACACCATTTGCCACTAAAGATTCCGCAAAATCCCCAGACAGAACCCTAAAGTACACTTGAAAATCAGTGCTCCTTTTGTGACAAATTTTTACTGACCAAATATTTGCACTACGTTTCTTAAAAATATTTAGCTCGATATCCTGAACCCCCTGGTAATGTTTATTTAATCCTTGACTGGTCATATCTGCCTGACAAACGTCCTACTGACCACAACCAATGTATGGCATTAGGTTTTGTGTAAAATATTTTCTGAACCGAGAAAAGAGGTTCCAAATCCTTCTGAATTTTCTTTTTATATTCCTAACTACTTTTTCACCAATGTAACATGCCCCAGGTGCTTTAAAATTAACTATTTGCCATTACATGCCAAAATAATTCTTAAGAGGTAGGATTCAAAGCCCTGTTGAAGTGATCTGTAAATCCAACCATGTAATGACCAGTATAAATCAATATTATGTCATCGTATTTCTCCATTAAGTTAGCAACATTTGAAAATATGTATCATATTTCAAAAAATTCAGAGACCAAGTCTAAAACAAAAAACTGCTTTTGCGTATTCAAAAAAGTTATATATAAAGACCTGAAATTTACAAGAAATGATATAAACATAGCTTCCATGCATATCCACACAGGAAATTAACCAAATCTTCATTGGCTCTCATTTTGCAGGCATACTTTGTGCTTCTTCATGCACAATTTCTTCATTCATTGAGTGGTGGGTAAATGTAAACGTCCTATTAGCATCAGCCTCCAGCATTCGGGGGATCCTATTTCACAGACATCTTCTTGCCTTCTAATATGTGTACGGAGGTCTTCATATAAAACTGAAGAGGGCAGCTTATGTGTATTTTGGACATCTGCCTTTCTCCCTATCGGACAAGCTCTTACTTTAAGAGGTATAAAGACTTAATGTGGCAAATTTAGTTACCTCCCAACCCACTATCCAAATGGGCAGTGCCGTACATCACCCCATCCTAACCCCAATTACCACAAGTATTTCTCTTTAGCAGGGGAGGCCGAAATCGTGCTTACACTGAAATTCAATTTATGATTAGCAGAAAATCACTGATGCGTTTTTAAAAAATAAGTACAAAATCTTAACTTGGCTGACACCTTCAAACTGAACACCTCTGATTTAGCTAATGAGGAGATACCAGGTTTACCTTGAGCGAGGAACAGGATTTTATTTTGCACCTGAACATGGCACAGGAAATTATTTTACACCTGTATCTTGGCACAGGAATTTATTTTGCAACCCCTCCAGGAAATGACCGTTTGAACAACCCCAGATTTCGCTGCCATATAAAATCATCGAACAGACGTTTGCCTTACATAACTCCGGGGCACTTCTCCAATATGAATGCCCCAAACTTAAAATAAATGAAATCTTAAAAAGCCCTTGAAACCTTAAATATGGCCTTCCAGCTGTCTTCATAAAATGATTGACCCAGGCTACCTCCTCATCTCTATATTCATTTAAAAACCAGCTACAAGGTTTCCTGAACAACATCATTTTTGTTTTTATCATATTTCATTTGAAAGAACAGTTCCCAAACTAGTAATTTGTGTATAGCAGGCCATGTTGAAGACCTGCTAGGGGACAGTCCAAAATAGATGTGTCATCGGCATAAAGAGGCATGCTATAAAATGTACCCTTGCGAGAAGGCAGATATTCTTTCCTAAGCAAAGTGCTAGAGTCAAAGTCTAAATGGAATAAATTAGGGCCAACTGACATCCCTTTAATTGCTGTGAAAAAAGCAATGTATAGTTACAATACAGTAATCAATGACTGAGGAACAGTTTTACTGGTCTTGTATGCTTAGGAATCACCATTTGCCACTAAAGATTCCGCAAAATCCCCAGACAGAACCTTAAAGTACACTTGAAAATCAGTGCTCCATTTGTGACAAATTTTTACTGACCAAACATTTGCACTACGTTTCTTAAAAATATTTAGCTCGATATCCTGAACCCCCTGGTAATGTTTATTTAATCCTTGACTGGTCATATCTGCCTGACAAATGTCCTACTGACCACAACCAATGTATGGCATTAGGTTTTGTGTAAAATATTTTCTGAACCCTGAAAAGAGGTTCCAAATCCTTCTGAATTTTCTTTTTATATTCCTAACTACTTTTTCACCAATGTAACATGCCCCAGGTGCTTTAAAATTAACTATTTGCCATTACATGCCAACATAATTCTTAAGAGGTAGGATCCAAAGCCCTGTTGAAGTGATCTGTAAATCCAACCATGTAATGACCAGTATAAATCAATATTATGTCATCATATTTCTCCATTAAGTTAGCAACATTTGAAAATATGTATCATATTTCAAAAAATTCAGAGAACAAGTCTAAAACAAAAAACTGCTTTTGCGTAGTCAAACAAGCTATATATAAAGACCAGAAATTTACAATAAATTATATAAACATAGCTTCCATGCATGTCCACACAGGAAATTAACCAAATCTTCATTGGCTCCCATTTTGCAGGCATACATTGTGCTTCCTCATGCACAACTTCTTCATTGATTGAGGGGTGGGTAAATGTAAACGTGATATTGTATCAGCCTCCAGCATTCGGGGGATCCTATTTCACAGACATCTTCTTGCCTTGTAATATGTGTACGGAGGTCTTCATATAAAACTGAAGAGGGCAGCTTATGTGTATTTTGGACATCTGCCTCTCTCCCTATCGGACAAACTCTTACTTTAAGAGGTATAATGACTTAATGTGGCAAATTTAGTTACCTCCCAACCCACTATCCAAATGGGCAGTGCGTACATCCCCCCATCCTAACCCCCATTACCACAAGTATTTCTCTTTAGCAGGGGAGGCCGAAATCGTGCTTACACTGAAATTCAATTTATGATCAGCAGAAAATCACTGATGCGTTTTTAAAAAATAAGTCCAAAATCTTAACTTGGCCGACTCCTTCAAACTGAACACCTCTGATTTAGCTAATAAGGAGATACCAGGTTTACCTTGAGCGAGGAACAGGATTTTATTTTGCACCTGAACATGGCACAGGAAATTATTTTACACCTGTACTCTTGGCACAGGAATTTATTTTGCAACCCCTCCAGGAAATGACCGTTTGAACAACCCCAGATTTCGCTGCCATATGAAATCATGGAACAGACGTTTGCCTTACATAACTCCGGGGCACTTCTCCAATATGAATGCCCCAAACTTAAAAGAAATGAAATCTTAAAAAGCCCTTGAAACCTTAAAGATGGCCTTCCAGCTGTCTTCATAAAATGATTGACCCAGGCTACCTCCTCATCTCTATATTCATTTAAAAACCAGCTACAAGGTTTCCTGAACAACATCATTTTTGTTTTTATCATATTTCATTTGAAACAACAGTTCCCAAACTAGTAATTTGTGTATAGCAGGCCATGTTGAAGACCTGCCAGGGGAAAGTCCAAAATAGATGTGTCATCGGCATAAAGAGGCATGCTAATGTACCCTTGCGAGAAGGCAGATATTCTTTCCTAAGCAAAGTGCTAGAGTCAAAGTCCAAATGGAATAAATTAGCACCAACTGACATCCCTTTAATTGCTGCGAAAAAACAATGTATAATTACAATATAGTAATCAATGACTGAGGAACAGTTTTACTGGTCTTGTATGCTTAGGAAAACACCATTTGCCACTAAAGATTCCGCAAAATCCCCAGACAGAACCCTAAAGTACACTTGAAAATCAGTGCTCCTTTTGTGACAAATTTTTACTGACCAAATATTTGCACTACGTTTCTTAAAAATATTTAGCTCGATATCCTGAACCCCCTGGTAATGTTTATTTAATCCTTGACTGGTCATATCTGCCTGACAAATGTCCTACTGACCACAACCAATGTATGGCATTAGGTTTTGTGTAAAATATTTTCTGAACCGAGAAAAGAGGTTCCAAATCCTTCTGAATTTTCTTTTTATATTCCTAACTACTTTTTCACCAATGTAACATGCCCCAGGTGCTTTAAAATTAACTATTTGCCATTACATGCCAAAATAATTCTTAAGAGGTAGGATTCAAAGCCCTGTTGAAGTGATCTGTAAATCCAACCATGTAATGACCAGTATAAATCAATATTATGTCATCGTATTTCTCCATTAAGTTAGCAACATTTGAAAATATGTATCATATTTCAAAAAATTCAGAGACCAAGTCTAAAACAAAAAACTGCTTTTGCGTATTCAAAAAAGTTATATATAAAGACCTGAAATTTACAAGAAATGATATAAACATAGCTTCCATGCATATCCACACAGGAAATTAACCAAATCTTCATTGCCTCTCATTTTGCAGGCATACTTTGTGCTTCTTCATGCACAATTTCTTCATTCATTGAGTGGTGGGTAAATGTAAACGTCCTATTAGCATCAGCCTCCAGCATTCGGGGGATCCAATTTCACAGACATCTTCTTGCCTTCTAATATGTGTACGGAGGTCTTCATATAAAACTGAAGAGGGCAGCTTATGTGTATTTTGGACATCTGCCTTTCTCCCTATCGGACAAGCTCTTACTTTAAGAGGTATAAAGACTTAATGTGGCAAATTTAGTTACCTCCCAACCCACTATCCAAATGGGCAGTGCCGTACATCACCCCATCCTAACCCCAATTACCACAAGTATTTCTCTTTAGCAGGGGAGGCCGAAATCGTGCTTACACTGAAATTCAATTTATGATTAGCAGAAAATCACTGATGCGTTTTTAAAAAATAAGTACAAAATCTTAACTTGGCTGACACCTTCAAACTGAACACCTCTGATTTAGCTAATAAGGAGATACCAGGTTTACCTTGAGCGAGGAACAGGATTTTATTTTGCACCTGAACATGGCACAGGAAATTATTTTACACCTGTACTCTTGGCACAGGAATTTATTTTGCAACCCCTCCAGGAAATGACCGTTTGAACAACCCCAGATTTCGCTGCCATATAAAATCATCGAACAGACGTTTGCCTTACATAACTCCGGGGCACTTCTCCAATATGAATGCCCCAAACTTAAAATAAATGAAATCTTAAAAAGCCCTTGAAACCTTAAATATGGCCTTCCAGCTGTCTTCATAAAATGATTGACCCAGGCTACCTCCTCATCTCTATATTCATTTAAAAACCAGCTACAAGGTTTCCTGAACAACATCATTTTTGTTTTTATCATATTTCATTTGAAAGAACAGTTCCCAAACTAGTAATTTGTGTATAGCAGGCCATGTTGAAGACCTGCCAGGGGAAAGTCCAAAATAGATGTGTCATCGGCATAAAGAGGCATGCTATAAAATGTACCCTTGCGAGAAGGCAGATATTCTTTCCTAAGCAAAGTGCTAGAGTCAAAGTCTAAATGGAATAAATTAGGGCCAACTGACATCCCTTTAATTGCTGTGAAAAAAGCAATGTATAGTTACAATACAGTAATCAATGACTGAGGAACAGTTTTACTGGTCTTGTATGCTTAGGAATCACCATTTGCCACTAAAGATTCCGCAAAATCCCCAGACAGAACCTTAAAGTACACTTGAAAATCAGTGCTCCATTTGTGACAAATTTTTACTGACCAAACATTTGCACTACGTTTCTTAAAAATATTTAGCTCGATATCCTGAACCCCCTGGTAATGTTTATTTAATCCTTGACTGGTCATATCTGCCTGACAAATGTCCTACTGACCACAACCAATGTATGGCATTAGGTTTTGTGTAAAATATTTTCTGAACCGAGAAAAGAGGTTCCAAATCCTTCTGAATTTTCTTTTTATATTCTTAACTACTTTTTCACCAAGGTAACATGCCCCAGGTGCTTTAAAATTAACTATTTGCCATTACATGCCAAAATAATTCTTAAGAGGTAGGATCCAAAGCCCTGTTGAAGTGATCTGTAAATCCAACCATGTAATGAAGAGTAAAAATCAATATTATGTCATCATATTTCTCCATTAAGTTAGCAACATTTGAAAATATGTATCATAATTCAAAATATTCAGAGAACAAGTCTAAAACAAAAAACTGCTTTTGCGTAGTCAAACAAGCTATATATAAAGACCAGAAATTTACAATAAATGATATAAACATAGCTTCCATGCATGTCCACACAGGAAATTAAACAAATCTTCATTGGCTCCCATTTTGCAGGCATACATTGTGCTTCCTCATGCACAATTTCTTCATTCATTGAGTGGTGGGTAAATGTAAACGTCCTATTAGCATCAGCCTCCAGCATTCGGGGGATCCTATTTCACAGACATCTTCTTGCCTTCTAATATGTGTACGGAGGTCTTCATATAAAACTGAAGAGGGCAGCTTATGTGTATTTTGGACATCTGCCTTTCTCCCTATCAGACAAGCTCTTACTTTAAGAGGTATAATAACTCAATGTGGCAAATTTAGTTACCTCCCAACCCACTATCCAAATGGGCAGTGCCGTACATCCCCCATCCTAACCACCATTACCACAAGTATTTCTCTTTAGCAGGGGAGGCCGAAACCGTGCTTACACTGAAATTCAATTAATCATTAGCAGAAAATCACTGATGCGTTTTTAAAAAATAAGTACAAAATCTTAACTTGGCTGACACCTTCAAACTGAACACCTCTGATTTAGCTAATGAGGAGATACCAGGTTTACCTTGAGCGAGGAACAGGATTTTATTTTGCACCTGAACATGGCACAGGAAATTATTTTACACCTGTATCTTGGCACAGGAATTTATTTTGCAACCCCTCCAGGAAATGACCGTTTGAACAACCCCAGATTTCGCTGCCATATAAAATCATCGAACAGACGTTTGCCTTACATAACTCCGGGGCACTTCTCCAATATGAATGCCCCAAACTTAAAATAAATGAAATCTTAAAAAGCCCTTGAAACCTTAAATATGGCCTTCCAGCTGTCTTCATAAAATGATTGACCCAGGCTACCTCCTCATCTCTATATTCATTTAAAAACCAGCTACAAGGTTTCCTGAACAACATCATTTTTGTTTTTATCATATTTCATTGGAAAGAACAGTTCCCAAACTAGTAATTTGTGTATAGCAGGCCATGTTGAAGACCTGCTAGGGGACAGTCCAAAATAGATGTGTCATCGGCATAAAGAGGCATGCTATAAAATGTACCCTTGCGAGAAGGCAGATATTCTTTCCTAAGCAAAGTGCTAGAGTCAAAGTCTAAATGGAATAAATTAGGGCCAACTGACATCCCTTTAATTGCTGTGAAAAAAGCAATGTATAGTTACAATACAGTAATCAATGACTGAGGAACAGTTTTACTGGTCTTGTATGCTTAGGAATCACCATTTGCCACTAAAGATTCCGCAAAATCCCCAGACAGAACCTTAAAGTACACTTGAAAATCAGTGCTCCATTTGTGACAAATTTTTACTGACCAAACATTTGCACTACGTTTCTTAAAAATATTTAGCTCGATATCCTGAACCCCCTGGTAATGTTTATTTAATCCTTGACTGGTCATATCTGCCTGACAAATGTCCTACTGACCACAACCAATGTATGGCATTAGGTTTTGTGTAAAATATTTTCTGAACCCTGAAAAGAGGTTCCAAATCCTTCTGAATTTTCTTTTTATATTCCTAACTACTTTTTCACCAATGTAACATGCCCCAGGTGCTTTAAAATTAACTATTTGCCATTACATGCCAACATAATTCTTAAGAGGTAGGATCCAAAGCCCTGTTGAAGTGATCTGTAAATCCAACCATGTAATGACCAGTATAAATCAATATTATGTCATCATATTTCTCCATTAAGTTAGCAACATTTGAAAATATGTATCATATTTCAAAAAATTCAGAGAACAAGTCTAAAACAAAAAACTGCTTTTGCGTAGTCAAACAAGCTATATATAAAGACCAGAAATTTACAATAAATTATATAAACATAGCTTCCATGCATGTCCACACAGGAAATTAACCAAATCTTCATTGGCTCCCATTTTGCAGGCATACATTGTGCTTCCTCATGCACAACTTCTTCATTGATTGAGGGGTGGGTAAATGTAAACGTGATATTGTATCAGCCTCCAGCATTCGGGGGATCCTATTTCACAGACATCTTCTTGCCTTGTAATATGTGTACGGAGGTCTTCATATAAAACTGAAGAGGGCAGCTTATGTGTATTTTGGACATCTGCCTCTCTCCCTATCGGACAAACTCTTACTTTAAGAGGTATAATGACTTAATGTGGCAAATTTAGTTACCTCCCAACCCACTATCCAAATGGGCAGTGCGTACATCCCCCCATCCTAACCCCCATTACCACAAGTATTTCTCTTTAGCAGGGGAGGCCGAAATCGTGCTTACACTGAAATTCAATTTATGATCAGCAGAAAATCACTGATGCGTTTTTAAAAAATAAGTCCAAAATCTTAACTTGGCCGACTCCTTCAAACTGAACACCTCTGATTTAGCTAATAAGGAGATACCAGGTTTACCTTGAGCGAGGAACAGGATTTTATTTTGCACCTGAACATGGCACAGGAAATTATTTTACACCTGTACTCTTGGCACAGGAATTTATTTTGCAACCCCTCCAGGAAATGACCGTTTGAACAACCCCAGATTTCGCTGCCATATGAAATCATGGAACAGACGTTTGCCTTACATAACTCCGGGGCACTTCTCCAATATGAATGCCCCAAACTTAAAAGAAATGAAATCTTAAAAAGCCCTTGAAACCTTAAAGATGGCCTTCCAGCTGTCTTCATAAAATGATTGACCCAGGCTACCTCCTCATCTCTATATTCATTTAAAAACCAGCTACAAGGTTTCCTGAACAACATCATTTTTGTTTTTATCATATTTCATTTGAAACAACAGTTCCCAAACTAGTAATTTGTGTATAGCAGGCCATGTTGAAGACCTGCCAGGGGAAAGTCCAAAATAGATGTGTCATCGGCATAAAGAGGCATGCTAATGTACCCTTGCGAGAAGGCAGATATTCTTTCCTAAGCAAAGTGCTAGAGTCAAAGTCCAAATGGAATAAATTAGCACCAACTGACATCCCTTTAATTGCTGCGAAAAAACAATGTATAATTACAATATAGTAATCAATGACTGAGGAACAGTTTTACTGGTCTTGTATGCTTAGGAAAACACCATTTGCCACTAAAGATTCCGCAAAATCCCCAGACAGAACCCTAAAGTACACTTGAAAATCAGTGCTCCTTTTGTGACAAATTTTTACTGACCAAATATTTGCACTACGTTTCTTAAAAATATTTAGCTCGATATCCTGAACCCCCTGGTAATGTTTATTTAATCCTTGACTGGTCATATCTGCCTGACAAATGTCCTACTGACCACAACCAATGTATGGCATTAGGTTTTGTGTAAAATATTTTCTGAACCGAGAAAAGAGGTTCCAAATCCTTCTGAATTTTCTTTTTATATTCCTAACTACTTTTTCACCAATGTAACATGCCCCAGGTGCTTTAAAATTAACTATTTGCCATTACATGCCAAAATAATTCTTAAGAGGTAGGATTCAAAGCCCTGTTGAAGTGATCTGTAAATCCAACCATGTAATGACCAGTATAAATCAATATTATGTCATCGTATTTCTCCATTAAGTTAGCAACATTTGAAAATATGTATCATATTTCAAAAAATTCAGAGACCAAGTCTAAAACAAAAAACTGCTTTTGCGTATTCAAAAAAGTTATATATAAAGACCTGAAATTTACAAGAAATGATATAAACATAGCTTCCATGCATATCCACACAGGAAATTAACCAAATCTTCATTGCCTCTCATTTTGCAGGCATACTTTGTGCTTCTTCATGCACAATTTCTTCATTCATTGAGTGGTGGGTAAATGTAAACGTCCTATTAGCATCAGCCTCCAGCATTCGGGGGATCCAATTTCACAGACATCTTCTTGCCTTCTAATATGTGTACGGAGGTCTTCATATAAAACTGAAGAGGGCAGCTTATGTGTATTTTGGACATCTGCCTTTCTCCCTATCGGACAAGCTCTTACTTTAAGAGGTATAAAGACTTAATGTGGCAAATTTAGTTACCTCCCAACCCACTATCCAAATGGGCAGTGCCGTACATCACCCCATCCTAACCCCAATTACCACAAGTATTTCTCTTTAGCAGGGGAGGCCGAAATCGTGCTTACACTGAAATTCAATTTATGATTAGCAGAAAATCACTGATGCGTTTTTAAAAAATAAGTACAAAATCTTAACTTGGCTGACACCTTCAAACTGAACACCTCTGATTTAGCTAATAAGGAGATACCAGGTTTACCTTGAGCGAGGAACAGGATTTTATTTTGCACCTGAACATGGCACAGGAAATTATTTTACACCTGTACTCTTGGCACAGGAATTTATTTTGCAACCCCTCCAGGAAATGACCGTTTGAACAACCCCAGATTTCGCTGCCATATAAAATCATCGAACAGACGTTTGCCTTACATAACTCCGGGGCACTTCTCCAATATGAATGCCCCAAACTTAAAATAAATGAAATCTTAAAAAGCCCTTGAAACCTTAAATATGGCCTTCCAGCTGTCTTCATAAAATGATTGACCCAGGCTACCTCCTCATCTCTATATTCATTTAAAAACCAGCTACAAGGTTTCCTGAACAACATCATTTTTGTTTTTATCATATTTCATTTGAAAGAACAGTTCCCAAACTAGTAATTTGTGTATAGCAGGCCATGTTGAAGACCTGCCAGGGGAAAGTCCAAAATAGATGTGTCATCGGCATAAAGAGGCATGCTATAAAATGTACCCTTGCGAGAAGGCAGATATTCTTTCCTAAGCAAAGTGCTAGAGTCAAAGTCTAAATGGAATAAATTAGGGCCAACTGACATCCCTTTAATTGCTGTGAAAAAAGCAATGTATAGTTACAATACAGTAATCAATGACTGAGGAACAGTTTTACTGGTCTTGTATGCTTAGGAATCACCATTTGCCACTAAAGATTCCGCAAAATCCCCAGACAGAACCTTAAAGTACACTTGAAAATCAGTGCTCCATTTGTGACAAATTTTTACTGACCAAACATTTGCACTACGTTTCTTAAAAATATTTAGCTCGATATCCTGAACCCCCTGGTAATGTTTATTTAATCCTTGACTGGTCATATCTGCCTGACAAATGTCCTACTGACCACAACCAATGTATGGCATTAGGTTTTGTGTAAAATATTTTCTGAACCGAGAAAAGAGGTTCCAAATCCTTCTGAATTTTCTTTTTATATTCTTAACTACTTTTTCACCAAGGTAACATGCCCCAGGTGCTTTAAAATTAACTATTTGCCATTACATGCCAAAATAATTCTTAAGAGGTAGGATCCAAAGCCCTGTTGAAGTGATCTGTAAATCCAACCATGTAATGAAGAGTAAAAATCAATATTATGTCATCATATTTCTCCATTAAGTTAGCAACATTTGAAAATATGTATCATAATTCAAAATATTCAGAGAACAAGTCTAAAACAAAAAACTGCTTTTGCGTAGTCAAACAAGCTATATATAAAGACCAGAAATTTACAATAAATGATATAAACATAGCTTCCATGCATGTCCACACAGGAAATTAAACAAATCTTCATTGGCTCCCATTTTGCAGGCATACATTGTGCTTCCTCATGCACAATTTCTTCATTCATTGAGTGGTGGGTAAATGTAAACGTCCTATTAGCATCAGCCTCCAGCATTCGGGGGATCCTATTTCACAGACATCTTCTTGCCTTCTAATATGTGTACGGAGGTCTTCATATAAAACTGAAGAGGGCAGCTTATGTGTATTTTGGACATCTGCCTTTCTCCCTATCAGACAAGCTCTTACTTTAAGAGGTATAATAACTCAATGTGGCAAATTTAGTTACCTCCCAACCCACTATCCAAATGGGCAGTGCCGTACATCCCCCATCCTAACCACCATTACCACAAGTATTTCTCTTTAGCAGGGGAGGCCGAAACCGTGCTTACACTGAAATTCAATTAATCATTAGCAGAAAATCACTGATGCGTTTTTAAAAAATAAGTACAAAATCTTAACTTGGCTGACACCTTCAAACTGAACACCTCTGATTTAGCTAATGAGGAGATACCAGGTTTACCTTGAGCGAGGAACAGGATTTTATTTTGCACCTGAACATGGCACAGGAAATTATTTTACACCTGTACTCTTGGCACAGGAATTTATTTTGCAACCCCTCCAGGAAATGACCGTTTGAACAACCCCAGATTTCGCTGCCATATAAAATCATGGAACAGACGTTTGCCTTACATAACTCCGGGGCACTTCTCCAATATGAATGCCCCAAACTTAAAATAAATGAAATCTTAAAAAGCCCTTGAAACCTTAAATATGGCCTTCCAGCTGTCTTCATAAAATGATTGACCCAGGCTACCTCCTCATCTCTATATTCATTTAAAAACCAGCTACAAGGTTTCCTGAACAACATCATTTTTGTTTTTATCATATTTCATTGGAAAGAACAGTTCCCAAACTAGTAATTTGTGTATAGCAGGCCATGTTGAAGACCTGCCAGGGGAAAGTCCAAAATAGATGTGTCATCGGCATAAAGAGGCATGCTATAAAATGTACCCTTGCGAGAAGGCAGATATTCTTTCCTAAGCAAAGTGCTAGAGTCAAAGTCTAAATGGAATAAATTAGGGCCAACTGACATCCCTTTAATTGCTGTGAAAAAAGCAATGTATAGTTACAATACAGTAATCAATGACTGAGGAACAGTTTTACTGGTCTTGTATGCTTAGGAATCACCATTTGCCACTAAAGATTCCGCAAAATCCCCAGACAGAACCTTAAAGTACACTTGAAAATCAGTGCTCCATTTGTGACAAATTTTTACTGACCAAACATTTGCACGACGTTTCTTAAAAATATTTAGCTCGATATCCTGAACCCCCTGGTAATGTTTATTTAATCCTTGACTGGTCATACCTGCCTGACAAATGTCCTACTGACCACAACCAATGTATGGCATTAGGTTTTGTGTAAAATATTTTCTGAACCGAGAAAAGAGGTTCCAAATCCTTCTGAATTTTCTTTTTATATTCTTAACTACTTTTTCACCAAGGTAACATGCCCCAGGTGCTTTAAAATTAACTATTTGCCATTACATGCCAAAATAATTCTTAAGAGGTAGGATCCAAAGCCCTGTTGAAGTGATCTGTAAATCCAACCATGTAATGAAGAGTAAAAATCAATATTATGTCATCATATTTCTCCATTAAGTTAGCAACATTTGAAAATATGTATCATAATTCAAAATATTCAGAGAACAAGTCTAAAACAAAAAACTGCTTTTGCGTAGTCAAACAAGCTATATATAAAGACCAGAAATTTACAATAAATGATATAAACATAGCTTCCATGCATGGCCACACAGGAAATTAAACAAATCTTCATTGGCTCCCATTTTGCAGGCATACATTGTGCTTCCTCATGCACAACTTCTTCATTGATTGAGGGGTGGGTAAATGTAAACGTGATATTGTATCAGCCTCCAGCATTCGGGGGATCCTATTTCACAGACATCTTCTTGCCTTGTAATATGTGTACGGAGGTCTTCATATAAAACTGAAGAGGGCAGCTTATGTGTATTTTGGACATCTGCCTCTCTCCCTATCGGACAAACTCTTACTTTAAGAGGTATAATGACTTAATGTGGCAAATTTAGTTACCTCCCAACCCACTATCCAAATGGGCAGTGCGTACATCCCCCCATCCTAACCCCCATTACCACAAGTATTTCTCTTTAGCAGGGGAGGCCGAAATCGTGCTTACACTGAAATTCAATTTATGATTAGCAGAAAATCACTGATGCGTTTTTAAAAAATAAGTCCAAAATCTTAACTTGGCCGACTCCTTCAAACTGAACACCTCTGATTTAGCTAATAAGGAGATACCAGGTTTACCTTGAGCGAGGAACAGGATTTTATTTTGCACCTGAACATGGCACAGGAAATTATTTTACACCTGTACTCTTGGCACAGGAATTTATTTTGCAACCCCTCCAGGAAATGACCGTTTGAACAACCCCAGATTTCGCTGCCATATGAAATCATGGAACAGACGTTTGCCTTACATAACTCCGGGGCACTTCTCCAATATGAATGCCCCAAACTTAAAAGAAATGAAATCTTAAAAAGCCCTTGAAACCTTAAAGATGGCCTTCCAGCTGTCTTCATAAAATGATTGACCCAGGCTACCTCCTCATCTCTATATTCATTTAAAAACCAGCTACAAGGTTTCCTGAACAACATCATTTTTGTTTTTATCATATTTCATTTGAAACAACAGTTCCCAAACTAGTAATTTGTGTATAGCAGGCCATGTTGAAGACTTGCAAGGGAAAAGTCCAAAATAGATGTGTCATCGGCATAAAGAGGCATGCTAATGTACCCTTGCGAGAAGGCAGATATTCTTCCCTAAGCAAAGTGCTAGAGTCAAAGTCCAAATGGAATAAATTAGCGCCAACTGACATCCCTTTAATTGCTGCGAAAAAACAATGTATAATTACAATATAGTAATCAATGACTGAGGAACAGTTTTATGCTTAGGAAACACCATTTGCCACTAAAGATTCCGCAAAATCCCCAGACAGAACCCTAAAGTACACTTGAAAATCAGTGCTCCATTTGTGACAAATTTTTACTGACCAAACATTTGCACTACGTTTCTTAAAAATATTTAGCTCGATATCCTGAACCCCCTGGTAATGTTTATTTAATCCTTGACTGGTCATATCTGCCTGACAAATGTCCTACTGACCACAACCAATGTATGGCATTAGGTTTTGTGTAAAATATTTTCTGAACCGAGAAAAGAGGTTCCAAATCCTTCTGAATTTTCTTTTTATATTCCTAACTACTTTTTCACCAATGTAACATGCCCCAGGTGCTTTAAAATTAACTATTTGCCATTACATGCCAACATAATTCTTAACAGGTAGGATCCAAAGCCCTGTTGAAGTGATCTGTAAATCCAACCATGTAATGACCAGTATAAATCAATATTATGTCATCATATTTCTCCATTAAGTTAGCAACATTTGAAAATATGTATCATATTTCAAAACATTCAGAGAACAAGTCTAAAACCAAAAACTGCTTTTGCGTATTCAAACAAGCTATATATAAAGACCAGAAATTTACAATAAATGATATAAACATAGCTTCCATGCATGTCCACACAGGAAATTAACCAAATCTTCATTGGCTCTCATTTTGCAGGCATACTTTGTGCTTCCTCATGCACAATTTCTTCATTCATTGAGTGGTGGGTAAATTTAAACGTCCTATTAGCATCAGCCTCCAGCATTCGGGGGATCCTATTTCACAGACATCTTCTTGCCTTCTAATATGTGTATGGAGGTCTTCATATAAAACTGAAGAGGGCAGCTTATGTGTATTTTGGACATCTGCCTCTCTCCCTATCGGACAAGCTCTTCCTTTAAGAGGTATAATGACTTAATGTGGCAAATTTAGTTACCTCCCAACCCACTATCCAAATGGGCAGTGCGTACATCCCCCCATCCTAACCCCCATTACCACAAGTATTTCTCTTTAGCAGGGGAGGCCGAAATCGTGCTTACACTGAAATTCAATTTATGATTAGCAGAAAATCACTGATGCGTTTTTAAAAAATAAGTACAAAATCTTAACTTGGCTGACACCTTCAAACTGAACACCTCTGATTTAGCTAATAAGGAGATACCAGGTTTACCTTGAGCGAGGAACAGGATTTTATTTTGCACCTGAACATGGCACAGGAAATTATTTTACACCTGTACTCTTGCCACAGGAATTTATTTTGCAACCCCTCCAGGAAATGACCGTTTGAACAACCCCAGATTTCGCTGCCATATAAAATCATCGAACAGACGTTTGCCTTACATAACTCCGGGGCACTTCTCCAATATGAATGCCCCAAACTTAAAAGAAATGAAATCTTAAAAAGCCCTTGAAACCTTAAAAATGGCCTTCCAGCTGTCTTCATAAAATGATTGACCGAGGCTACCTCCTCATCTCTATATTCATTTAAAAACCAGCTACAAGGTTTCCTGAACAACATCATTTTTGTTTTTATCATATTTCATTTGAAACAACAGTTCCCAAACTAGTAATTTGTGTATAGCAGGCCATGTTGAAGACCTGCCAGGGGAAAGTCCAAAATAGATGCGTCATCGGCATAAAGAGGCATGCTAATGTACCCTTGCGAGAAGGCAGATATTCTTTCCTAAGCAAAGTGCTAGAGTCAAGGTCCAAATGGAATAAATTAGGGCCAACTGACATCCCTTTAATTGCTGCGAAAAAACAATGTACAATTACAATATAGTAATCAATGACTGAGGAACAGTTTTACTGGTCTTGTATGCTTAGGAAAACACCATTTGCCACTAAAGATTCCGCAAAATCCCCAGACAGAACCCTAAAGTACACTTGAAAATCAGTGCTCCATTTGTGACAAATTTTTACTGACCAAACATTTGCACTACGTTTCTTAAAAATATTTAGCTCGATATCCTGAACCCCCTGGTAATGTTTATTTAATCCTTGACTGGTCATATCTGCCTGACAAATGTCCTACTGACCACAACCAATGTATGGCATTAGGTTTTGTGTAAAATATTTTCTGAACCGAGAAAAGAGGTTCCAAATCCTTCTGAATTTTCTTTTTATATTCCTAACTACTTTTTCACCAATGTAACATGCCCCAGGTGCTTTAAAATTAACTATTTGCCATTACATGCCAAAATAATTCTTAACAGGTAGGATCCAAAGCCCTGTTGAAGTGATCTGTAAATCCAACCATGTAATGACCAGTATAAATCAATATTATGTCATCGTATTTCTCCATTAAGTTAGCAACATTTGGAAATATGTATCATATTTCAAAAAATTCAGGGACCAAGTCTAAAACAAAAAACTGCTTTTGCGTATTCAAACAAGTTATATATAAAGACCTGAAATTTACAATAAATGATATAAACATAGCTTCCATGCATGTCCACACAGGAAATTAACCAAATCTTCATTGGCTCTCATTTTGCAAGCATACTTTGTGCTTCCTCATGCACAATTTCTTCATTCATTGAGTGGTGGGTAAATGTAAACGTCCTATTAGCATCAGCGTCCAGCATTCGGGGGATCCTATTTCACAGACATCTTCTTGCCTTCTAATATGTGTACGGAGGTCTTCATATAAAACTGAAGAGGGCAGCGTATGTGTATTTTGGACATCTGCCTCTCTCCCTTTAAGAGGTATAATGACTTAATGTGGCAAATTTAGTTACCTCCCAACCCACTATCCAAATGGGCAGTGCCGTACATCCCCCATCCTAACCACCATTACCACAAGTATTTCTCTTTAGCAGGGGAGGCCGAAACCGTGCTTACACTGAAATTCAATTAATCATTAGCTGAAAATCACTGATGCGTTTTTAAAAAATAAGTACAAAATCTTAAACTTGGCTGACACCTTCAAACTGAACACCTCTGATTTAGCTAATGAGGAGATACCAGGTTTACCTTGAGCGAGGAACAGGATTTTATTTTGCACCTGAACATGGCACAGGAAATTATTTTACACCTGTACTCTTGGCACAGGAATTTATTTTGCAACCCCTCCAGGAAATGACCGTTTGAACAACCCCAGATTTCGCTGCCATATAAAATCATGGAACAGACGTTTGCCTTACATAACTCCGGGGCACTTCTCCAATATGAATGCCCCAAACTTAAAATAAATGAAATCTTAAAAAGCCCTTGAAACCTTAAATATGGCCTTCCAGCTGTCTTCATAAAATGATTGACCCAGGCTACCTCCTCATCTCTATATTCATTTAAAAACCAGCTACAAGGTTTCCTGAACAACATCATTTTTGTTTTTATCATATTTCATTTGAAAGAACAGTTCCCAAACTAGTAATGTGTGTATCGCAGGCCATGTTGAAGACCTGCCAGGGGAAAGTCCAAAATAGATGTGTCATCGGCATAAAGAGGCATGCTATAAAATGTACCCTTGCGAGAAGGCAGATATTCTTTCCTAAGCAAAGTGCTAGAGTCAAAGTCTAAATGGAATAAATTAGGGCCAACTGACATCCCTTTAATTGCTGTGAAAAAAGCAATGTATAGTTACAATACAGTAATCAATGACTGAGGAACAGTTTTACTGGTCTTGTATGCTTAGGAATCACCATTTGCCACTAAAGATTCCGCAAAATCCCCAGACAGAACCTTAAAGTACACTTGAAAATCAGTGCTCCATTTGTGACAAATTTTTACTGACCAAACATTTGCACGACGTTTCTTAAAAATATTTAGCTCGATATCCTGAACCCCCTGGTAATGTTTATTTAATCCTTGACTGGTCATATCTGCCTGACAAATGTCCTACTGACCACAACCAATGTATGGCATTAGGTTTTGTGTAAAATATTTTCTGAACCGAGAAAAGAGGTTCCAAATCCTTCTGAATTTTCTTTTTATATTCTTAACTACTTTTTCACCAAGGTAACATGCCCCAGGTGCTTTAAAATTAACTATTTGCCATTACATGCCAAAATAATTCTTAAGAGGTAGGATCCAAAGCCCTGTTGAAGTGATCTGTAAATCCAACCATGTAATGAAGAGTAAAAATCAATATTATGTCATCATATTTCTCCATTAAGTTAGCAACATTTGAAAATATGTATCATAATTCAAAATATTCAGAGAACAAGTCTAAAACAAAAAACTGCTTTTGCGTAGTCAAACAAGCTATATATAAAGACCAGAAATTTACAATAAATGATATAAACATAGCCTCCATGCATGTCCACACAGGAAATTAAACAAATCTTCATTGGCTCCCATTTTGCAGGCATACATTGTGCTTCCTCATGCACAACTTCTTCATTGATTGAGGGGTGGGTAAATGTAAACGTGATATTGTATCAGCCTCCAGCATTCGGGGGATCCTATTTCACAGACATCTTCTTGCCTTGTAATATGTGTACGGAGGTCTTCATATAAAACTGAAGAGGGCAGCTTATGTGTATTTTGGACATCTGCCTCTCTCCCTTTAAGAGGTATAATGACTTAATGTGGCAAATTTAGTTACCTCCCAACCCACTATCCAAATGGGCAGTGCCGTACATCCCCCCATCCTGACCCCCCTTACCACAAGTATTTCTCTTTAGCAGAGGAGGCCGAAACCGTGCTTACACTGAAATTCAATTTATGATTAGCAGAAAATCACTGATGCGTTTTTAAAAAATAAGTACAAAATCTTAACTTGGCTGACACCTTCAAACTGAACACCTCTGATTTAGCTAATAAGGAGATACCAGGTTTACCTTGAGCGAGGAACAGGATTTTATTTTGCACCTGAACATGGCACAGGAAATTATTTTACACCTGTACTCTTGCCACAGGAATTTATTTTGCAACCCCTCCAGGAAATGACCGTTTGAACAACCCCAGATTTCGCTGCCATATAAAATCATCGAACAGACGTTTGCCTTACATAACTCCGGGGCACTTCTCCAATATGAATGCCCCAAACTTAAAAGAAATGAAATCGTAAAAAGCCCTTGAAACCTTAAAGATGGCCTTCCAGCTGTCTTCATAAAATGATTGACCCAGGCTACCTCCTCATCTCTATATTCATTTAAAAACCAGCTACAAGGTTTCCTGAACAACATCATTTTTGTTTTTATCATATTTCATTTGAAAGAACAGTTCCCAAACTAGTAATTTGTGTATAGCAGGCCATGTTGAAGACCTGCCAGGGGAAAGTCCAAAATAGATGTGTCATCGGCATAAAGAGGCATGCTAATGTACCCTTGCGAGAAGGCAGATATTCTTTCCTAAGCAAAGTGCTAGAGTCAAAGTCCAAATGGAATAAATTAGGGCCAACTGACATCCCTTTAATTGCTGCGAAAAAACAATGTACAATTACAATATAGTAATCAATGACTGAGGAACAGTTTTACTGGTCTTGTATGCTTAGGAAAACACCATTTGCCACTAAAGATTCCGCAAAATTCCCAGACAGAACCCTAAAGTACACTTGAAAATCAGTGCTCCATTTGTGACAAATTTTTACTGATCAAACATTTGCACTACGTTTCTTAAAAATATTTAGCTCGATATCCTGAACCCCGTGGTAATGTTTATTTAATCCTTGACTGGTCATATCTGCCTGACAAATGTCCTACTGACCACAACCAATGTATGGCATTATGTTTTGTGTAAAATATTTTCTGAACCCTGAAAAGAGGTTCCAAATCCTTCTGAATTTTCTTTTTATATTCCTAACTACTTTTTCACCAATGTAACATGCCCCAGGTGCTTTAAAATTAACTATTTGCCATTACATGCCAACATAATTCTTAAGAGGTAGGATCCAAAGCCCTGTTGAAGTGATCTGTAAATCCAACCATGTAATGACCAGTATAAATCAATATTATGTCATCATATTTCTCCATTAAGTTAGCAACATTTGAAAATATGTATCATATTTCAAAAAATTCAGAGAACAAGTCTAAAACAAAAAACTGCTTTTGCGTAGTCAAACAAGCTATATATAAAGACCAGAAATTTACAATAAATTATATAAACATAGCTTCCATGCATGTCCACACAGGAAATTAACCAAATCTTCATTGGCTCCCATTTTGCAGGCATACATTGTGCTTCCTCATGCACAACTTCTTCATTGATTGAGGGGTGGGTAAATGTAAACGTGATATTGTATCAGCCTCCAGCATTCGGGGGATCCTATTTCACAGACATCTTCTTGCCTTGTAATATGTGTACGGAGGTCTTCATATAAAACTGAAGAGGGCAGCTTATGTGTATTTTGGACATCTGCCTCTCTCCCTATCGGACAAACTCTTACTTTAAGAGGTATAATGACTTAATGTGGCAAATTTAGTTACCTCCCAACCCACTATCCAAATGGGCAGTGTGTACATCCCCCCATCCTAACCCCCATTACCACAAGTATTTCTCTTTAGCAGGGGAGGCCGAAATCGTGCTTACACTGAAATTCAATTTATGATCAGCAGAAAATCACTGATGCGTTTTTAAAAAATAAGTCCAAAATCTTAACTTGGCCGACTCCTTCAAACTGAACACCTCTGATTTAGCTAATAAGGAGATACCAGGTTTACCTTGAGCGAGGAACAGGATTTTATTTTGCACCTGAACATGGCACAGGAAATTATTTTACACCTGTACTCTTGGCACAGGAATTTATTTTGCAACCCCTCCAGGAAATGACCGTTTGAACAACCCCAGATTTCGCTGCCATATGAAATCATGGAACAGACGTTTGCCTTACATAACTCCGGGGCACTTCTCCAATATGAATGCCCCAAACTTAAAAGAAATGAAATCTTAAAAAGCCCTTGAAACCTTAAAGATGGCCTTCCAGCTGTCTTCATAAAATGATTGACCCAGGCTACCTCCTCATCTCTATATTCATTTAAAAACCAGCTACAAGGTTTCCTGAACAACATCATTTTTGTTTTTATCATATTTCATTTGAAACAACAGTTCCCAAACTAGTAATTTGTGTATAGCAGGCCATGTTGAAGACCTGCCAGGGGAAAGTCCAAAATAGATGTGTCATCGGCATAAAGAGGCATGCTAATGTACCCTTGCGAGAAGGCAGATATTCTTTCCTAAGCAAAGTGCTAGAGTCAAAGTCCAAATGGAATAAATTAGCGCCAACTGACATCCCTTTAATTGCTGCGAAAAAACAATGTATAATTACAATATAGTAATCAATGACTGAGGAACAGTTTTACTGGTCTTGTATGCTTAGGAAAACACCATTTGCCACTAAAGATTCCGCAAAATCCCCAGACAGAACCCTAAAGTACACTTGAAAATCAGTGCTCCTTTTGTGACAAATTTTTACTGACCAAATATTTGCACTACGTTTCTTAAAAATATTTAGCTCGATATCCTGAACCCCCTGGTAATGTTTATTTAATCCTTGACTGGTCATATCTGCCTGACAAATGTCCTACTGACCACAACCAATGTATGGCATTAGGTTTTGTGTAAAATATTTTCTGAACCGAGAAAAGAGGTTCCAAATCCTTCTGAATTTTCTTTTTATATTCCTAACTACTTTTTCACCAATGTAACATGCCCCAGGTGCTTTAAAATTAACTATTTGCCATTACATGCCAAAATAATTCTTAAGAGGTAGGATTCAAAGCCCTGTTGAAGTGATCTGTAAATCCAACCATGTAATGACCAGTATAAATCAATATTATGTCATCGTATTTCTCCATTAAGTTAGCAACATTTGAAAATATGTATCATATTTCAAAAAATTCAGAGACCAAGTCTAAAACAAAAAACTGCTTTTGCGTATTCAAAAAAGTTATATATAAAGACCTGAAATTTACAAGAAATGATATAAACATAGCTTCCATGCATATCCACACAGGAAATTAACCAAATCTTCATTGGCTCTCATTTTGCAGGCATACTTTGTGCTTCTTCATGCACAATTTCTTCATTCATTGAGTGGTGGGTAAATGTAAACGTCCTATTAGCATCAGCCTCCAGCATTCGGGGGATCCTATTTCACAGACATCTTCTTGCCTTCTAATATGTGTACGGAGGTCTTCATATAAAACTGAAGAGGGCAGCTTATGTGTATTTTGGACATCTGCCTTTCTCCCTATCGGACAAGCTCTTACTTTAAGAGGTATAAAGACTTAATGTGGCAAATTTAGTTACCTCCCAACCCACTATCCAAATGGGCAGTGCCGTACATCACCCCATCCTAACCCCAATTACCACAAGTATTTCTCTTTAGCAGGGGAGGCCGAAATCGTGCTTACACTGAAATTCAATTTATGATTAGCAGAAAATCACTGATGCGTTTTTAAAAAATAAGTACAAAATCTTAACTTGGCTGACACCTTCAAACTGAACACCTCTGATTTAGCTAATAAGGAGATACCAGGTTTACCTTGAGCGAGGAACAGGATTTTATTTTGCACCTGAACATGGCACAGGAAATTATTTTACACCTGTACTCTTGGCACAGGAATTTATTTTGCAACCCCTCCAGGAAATGACCGTTTGAACAACCCCAGATTTCGCTGCCATATAAAATCATCGAACAGACGTTTGCCTTACATAACTCCGGGGCACTTCTCCAATATGAATGCCCCAAACTTAAAATAAATGAAATCTTAAAAAGCCCTTGAAACCTTAAATATGGCCTTCCAGCTGTCTTCATAAAATGATTGACCCAGGCTACCTCCTCATCTCTATATTCATTTAAAAACCAGCTACAAGGTTTCCTGAACAACATCATTTTTGTTTTTATCATATTTCATTTGAAAGAACAGTTCCCAAACTAGTAATTTGTGTATAGCAGGCCATGTTGAAGACCTGCCAGGGGAAAGTCCAAAATAGATGTGTCATCGGCATAAAGAGGCATGCTATAAAATGTACCCTTGCGAGAAGGCAGATATTCTTTCCTAAGCAAAGTGCTAGAGTCAAAGTCTAAATGGAATAAATTAGGGCCAACTGACATCCCTTTAATTGCTGTGAAAAAAGCAATGTATAGTTACAATACAGTAATCAATGACTGAGGAACAGTTTTACTGGTCTTGTATGCTTAGGAATCACCATTTGCCACTAAAGATTCCGCAAAATCCCCAGACAGAACCTTAAAGTACACTTGAAAATCAGTGCTCCATTTGTGACAAATTTTTACTGACCAAACATTTGCACGACGTTTCTTAAAAATATTTAGCTCGATATCCTGAACCCCCTGGTAATGTTTATTTAATCCTTGACTGGTCATACCTGCCTGACAAATGTCCTACTGACCACAACCAATGTATGGCATTAGGTTTTGTGTAAAATATTTTCTGAACCGAGAAAAGAGGTTCCAAATCCTTCTGAATTTTCTTTTTATATTCTTAACTACTTTTTCACCAAGGTAACATGCCCCAGGTGCTTTAAAATTAACTATTTGCCATTACATGCCAAAATAATTCTTAAGAGGTAGGATCCAAAGCCCTGTTGAAGTGATCTGTAAATCCAACCATGTAATGAAGAGTAAAAATCAATATTATGTCATCATATTTCTCCATTAAGTTAGCAACATTTGAAAATATGTATCATAATTCAAAATATTCAGAGAACAAGTCTAAAACAAAAAACTGCTTTTGCGTAGTCAAACAAGCTATATATAAAGACCAGAAATTTACAATAAATGATATAAACATAGCTTCCATGCATGTCCACACAGGAAATTAAACAAATCTTCATTGGCTCCCATTTTGCAGGCATACATTGTGCTTCCTCATGCACAACTTCTTCATTGATTGAGGGGTGGGTAAATGTAAACGTGATATTGTATCAGCCTCCAGCATTCGGGGGATCCTATTTCACAGACATCTTCTTGCCTTGTAATATGTGTACGGAGGTCTTCATATAAAACTGAAGAGGGCAGCTTATGTGTATTTTGGACATCTGCCTCTCTCCCTTTACGAGGTATAATGACTTAATGTGGCAAATTTAGTTACCTCCCAACCCACTATCCAAATGGGCAGTGCGTACATCCCCCCATCCTAACCCCCATTACCACAAGTATTTCTCTTTAGCAGGGGAGGCCGAAATCGTGCTTACACTGAAATTCAATTTATGATTAGCAGAAAATCACTGATGCGTTTTTAAAAAATAAGTCCAAAATCTTAACTTGGCCGACTCCTTCAAACTGAACACCTCTGATTTAGCTAATAAGGAGATACCAGGTTTACCTTGAGCGAGGAACAGGATTTTATTTTGCACCTGAACATGGCACAGGAAATTATTTTACACCTGTACTCTTGGCACAGGAATTTATTTTGCAACCCCTCCAGGAAATGACCGTTTGAACAACCCCAGATTTCGCTGCCATATGAAATCATGGAACAGACGTTTGCCTTACATAACTCCGGGGCACTTCTCCAATATGAATGCCCCAAACTTAAAAGAAATGAAATCTTAAAAAGCCCTTGAAACCTTAAAGATGGCCTTCCAGCTGTCTTCATAAAATGATTGACCCAGGCTACCTCCTCATCTCTATATTCATTTAAAAACCAGCTACAAGGTTTCCTGAACAACATCATTTTTGTTTTTATCATATTTCATTTGAAACAACAGTTCCCAAACTAGTAATTTGTGTATAGCAGGCCATGTTGAAGACTTGCAAGGGAAAAGTCCAAAATAGATGTGTCATCGGCATAAAGAGGCATGCTAATGTACCCTTGCGAGAAGGCAGATATTCTTCCCTAAGCAAAGTGCTAGAGTCAAAGTCCAAATGGAATAAATTAGCGCCAACTGACATCCCTTTAATTGCTGCGAAAAAACAATGTATAATTACAATATAGTAATCAATGACTGAGGAACAGTTTTACTGGTCTTGTATGCTTAGGAAACACCATTTGCCACTAAAGATTCCGCAAAATCCCCAGACAGAACCCTAAAGTACACTTGAAAATCAGTGCTCCATTTGTGACAAATTTTTACTGACCAAACATTTGCACTACGTTTCTTAAAAATATTTAGCTCGATATCCTGAACCCCCTGGTAATGTTTATTTAATCCTTGACTGGTCATATCTGCCTGACAAATGTCCTACTGACCACAACCAATGTATGGCATTAGGTTTTGTGTAAAATATTTTCTGAACCGAGAAAAGAGGTTCCAAATCCTTCTGAATTTTCTTTTTATATTCCTAACTACTTTTTCACCAATGTAACATGCCCCAGGTGCTTTAAAATTAACTATTTGCCATTACATGCCAACATAATTCTTAACAGGTAGGATCCAAAGCCCTGTTGAAGTGATCTGTAAATCCAACCATGTAATGACCAGTATAAATCAATATTATGTCATCATATTTCTCCATTAAGTTAGCAACATTTGAAAATATGTATCATATTTCAAAACATTCAGAGAACAAGTCTAAAACAAAAAACTGCTTTTGCGTATTCAAACAAGCTATATATAAAGACCAGAAATTTACAATAAATGATATAAACATAGCTTCCATGCATGTCCACACAGGAAATTAACCAAATCTTCATTGGCTCTCATTTTGCAGGCATACTTTGTGCTTCCTCATGCACAATTTCTTCATTCATTGAGTGGTGGGTAAATTTAAACGTCCTATTAGCATCAGCCTCCAGCATTCGGGGGATCCTATTTCACAGACATCTTCTTGCCTTCTAATATGTGTATGGAGGTCTTCATATAAAACTGAAGAGGGCAGCTTATGTGTATTTTGGACATCTGCCTCTCTCCCTATCGGACAAGCTCTTCCTTTAAGAGGTATAATGACTTAATGTGGCAAATTTAGTTACCTCCCAACCCACTATCCAAATGGGCAGTGCGTACATCCCCCCATCCTAACCCCCATTACCACAAGTATTTCTCTTTAGCAGGGGAGGCCGAAATCGTGCTTACACTGAAATTCAATTTATGATTAGCAGAAAATCACTGATGCGTTTTTAAAAAATAAGTACAAAATCTTAACTTGGCTGACACCTTCAAACTGAACACCTCTGATTTAGCTAATAAGGAGATACCAGGTTTACCTTGAGCGAGGAACAGGATTTTATTTTGCACCTGAACATGGCACAGGAAATTATTTTACACCTGTACTCTTGCCACAGGAATTTATTTTGCAACCCCTCCAGGAAATGACCGTTTGAACAACCCCAGATTTCGCTGCCATATAAAATCATCGAACAGACGTTTGCCTTACATAACTCCGGGGCACTTCTCCAATATGAATGCCCCAAACTTAAAAGAAATGAAATCTTAAAAAGCCCTTGAAACCTTAAAAATGGCCTTCCAGCTGTCTTCATAAAATGATTGACCGAGGCTACCTCCTCATCTCTATATTCATTTAAAAACCAGCTACAAGGTTTCCTGAACAACATCATTTTTGTTTTTATCATATTTCATTTGAAACAACAGTTCCCAAACTAGTAATTTGTGTATAGCAGGCCATGTTGAAGACCTGCCAGGGGAAAGTCCAAAATAGATGCGTCATCGGCATAAAGAGGCATGCTAATGTACCCTTGCGAGAAGGCAGATATTCTTTCCTAAGCAAAGTGCTAGAGTCAAGGTCCAAATGGAATAAATTAGGGCCAACTGACATCCCTTTAATTGCTGCGAAAAAACAATGTACAATTACAATATAGTAATCAATGACTGAGGAACAGTTTTACTGGTCTTGTATGCTTAGGAAAACACCATTTGCCACTAAAGATTCCGCAAAATCCCCAGACAGAACCCTAAAGTACACTTGAAAATCAGTGCTCCATTTGTGACAAATTTTTACTGACCAAACATTTGCACTACGTTTCTTAAAAATATTTAGCTCGATATCCTGAACCCCCTGGTAATGTTTATTTAATCCTTGACTGGTCATATCTGCCTGACAAATGTCCTACTGACCACAACCAATGTATGGCATTAGGTTTTGTGTAAAATATTTTCTGAACCGAGAAAAGAGGTTCCAAATCCTTCTGAATTTTCTTTTTATATTCCTAACTACTTTTTCACCAATGTAACATGCCCCAGGTGCTTTAAAATTAACTATTTGCCATTACATGCCAAAATAATTCTTAACAGGTAGGATCCAAAGCCCTGTTGAAGTGATCTGTAAATCCAACCATGTAATGACCAGTATAAATCAATATTATGTCATCGTATTTCTCCATTAAGTTAGCAACATTTGGAAATATGTATCATATTTCAAAAAATTCAGGGACCAAGTCTAAAACAAAAAACTGCTTTTGCGTATTCAAACAAGTTATATATAAAGACCTGAAATTTACAATAAATGATATAAACATAGCTTCCATGCATGTCCACACAGGAAATTAACCAAATCTTCATTGGCTCTCATTTTGCAAGCATACTTTGTGCTTCCTCATGCACAATTTCTTCATTCATTGAGTGGTGGGTAAATGTAAACGTCCTATTAGCATCAGCGTCCAGCATTCGGGGGATCCTATTTCACAGACATCTTCTTGCCTTCTAATATGTGTACGGAGGTCTTCATATAAAACTGAAGAGGGCAGCTTATGTGTATTTTGGACATCTGCCTCTCTCCCTTTAAGAGGTATAATGACTTAATGTGGCAAATTTAGTTACCTCCCAACCCACTATCCAAATGGGCAGTGCCGTACATCCCCCATCCTAACCACCATTACCACAAGTATTTCTCTTTAGCAGGGGAGGCCGAAACCGTGCTTACACTGAAATTCAATTAATCATTAGCTGAAAATCACTGATGCGTTTTTAAAAAATAAGTACAAAATCTTAAACTTGGCTGACACCTTCAAACTGAACACCTCTGATTTAGCTAATGAGGAGATACCAGGTTTACCTTGAGCGAGGAACAGGATTTTATTTTGCACCTGAAGATGGCACAGGAAATTATTTTACACCTGTACTCTTGGCACAGGAATTTATTTTGCAACCCCTCCAGGAAATGACCGTTTGAACAACCCCAGATTTCGCTGCCATATAAAATCATGGAACAGACGTTTGCCTTACATAACTCCGGGGCACTTCTCCAATATGAATGCCCCAAACTTAAAATAAATGAAATCTTAAAAAGCCCTTGAAACCTTAAATATGGCCTTCCAGCTGTCTTCATAAAATGATTGACCCAGGCTACCTCCTCATCTCTATATTCATTTAAAAACCAGCTACAAGGTTTCCTGAACAACATCATTTTTGTTTTTATCATATTTCATTTGAAAGAACTGTTCCCAAACTAGTAATGTGTGTATCGCAGGCCATGTTGAAGACCTGCCAGGGGAAAGTCCAAAATAGATGTGTCATCGGCATAAAGAGGCATGCTATAAAATGTACCCTTGCGAGAAGGCAGATATTCTTTCCTAAGCAAAGTGCTAGAGTCAAAGTCTAAATGGAATAAATTAGGGCCAACTGACATCCCTTTAATTGCTGTGAAAAAAGCAATGTATAGTTACAATACAGTAATCAATGACTGAGGAACAGTTTTACTGGTCTTGTATGCTTAGGAATCACCATTTGCCACTAAAGATTCCGCAAAATCCCCAGACAGAACCTTAAAGTACACTTGAAAATCAGTGCTCCATTTGTGACAAATTTTTACTGACCAAACATTTGCACGACGTTTCTTAAAAATATTTAGCTCGATATCCTGAACCCCCTGGTAATGTTTATTTAATCCTTGACTGGTCATATCTGCCTGACAAATGTCCTACTGACCACAACCAATGTATGGCATTAGGTTTTGTGTAAAATATTTTCTGAACCGAGAAAAGAGGTTCCAAATCCTTCTGAATTTTCTTTTTATATTCTTAACTACTTTTTCACCAAGGTAACATGCCCCAGGTGCTTTAAAATTAACTATTTGCCATTACATGCCAAAATAATTCTTAAGAGGTAGGATCCAAAGCCCTGTTGAAGTGATCTGTAAATCCAACCATGTAATGAAGAGTAAAAATCAATATTATGTCATCATATTTCTCCATTAAGTTAGCAACATTTGAAAATATGTATCATAATTCAAAATATTCAGAGAACAAGTCTAAAACAAAAAACTGCTTTTGCGTAGTCAAACAAGCTATATATAAAGACCAGAAATTTACAATAAATGATATAAACATAGCTTCCATGCATGTCCACACAGGAAATTAAACAAATCTTCATTGGCTCCCATTTTGCAGGCATACATTGTGCTTCCTCATGCACAACTTCTTCATTGATTGAGGGGTGGGTAAATGTAAACGTGATATTGTATCAGCCTCCAGCATTCGGGGGATCCTATTTCACAGACATCTTCTTGCCTTGTAATATGTGTACGGAGGTCTTCATATAAAACTGAAGAGGGCAGCTTATGTGTATTTTGGACATCTGCCTCTCTCCCTTTAAGAGGTATAATGACTTAATGTGGCAAATTTAGTTACCTCCCAACCCACTATCCAAATGGGCAGTGCCGTACATCCCCCCATCCTGACCCCCCTTACCACAAGTATTTCTCTTTAGCAGAGGAGGCCGAAACCGTGCTTACACTGAAATTCAATTTATGATTAGCAGAAAATCACTGATGCGTTTTTAAAAAATAAGTACAAAATCTTAACTTGGCTGACACCTTCAAACTGAACACCTCTGATTTAGCTAATAAGGAGATACCAGGTTTACCTTGAGCGAGGAACAGGATTTTATTTTGCACCTGAACATGGCACAGGAAATTATTTTACACCTGTACTCTTGCCACAGGAATTTATTTTGCAACCCCTCCAGGAAATGACCGTTTGAACAACCCCAGATTTCGCTGCCATATAAAATCATCGAACAGACGTTTGCCTTACATAACTCCGGGGCACTTCTCCAATATGAATGCCCCAAACTTAAAAGAAATGAAATCGTAAAAAGCCCTTGAAACCTTAAAGATGGCCTTCCAGCTGTCTTCATAAAATGATTGACCCAGGCTACCTCCTCATCTCTATATTCATTTAAAAACCAGCTACAAGGTTTCCTGAACAACATCATTTTTGTTTTTATCATATTTCATTTGAAACAACAGTTCCCAAACTAGTAATTTGTGTATAGCAGGCCATGTTGAAGACCTGCCAGGGGAAAGTCCAAAATAGATGTGTCATCGGCATAAAGAGGCATGCTAATGTACCCTTGCGAGAAGGCAGATATTCTTTCCTAAGCAAAGTGCTAGAGTCAAAGTCCAAATGGAATAAATTAGGGCCAACTGACATCCCTTTAATTGCTGCGAAAAAACAATGTACAATTACAATATAGTAATCAATGACTGAGGAACAGTTTTACTGGTCTTGTATGCTTAGGAAAACACCATTTGCCACTAAAGATTCCGCAAAATTCCCAGACAGAACCCTAAAGTACACTTGAAAATCAGTGCTCCATTTGTGACAAATTTTTACTGATCAAACATTTGCACTACGTTTCTTAAAAATATTTAGCTCGATATCCTGAACCCCGTGGTAATGTTTATTTAATCCTTGACTGGTCATATCTGCCTGACAAATGTCCTACTGACCACAACCAATGTATGGCATTATGTTTTGTGTAAAATATTTTCTGAACCCTGAAAAGAGGTTCCAAATCCTTCTGAATTTTCTTTTTATATTCCTAACTACTTTTTCACCAATGTAACATGCCCCAGGTGCTTTAAAATTAACTATTTGCCATTACATGCCAACATAATTCTTAAGAGGTAGGATCCAAAGCCCTGTTGAAGTGATCTGTAAATCCAACCATGTAATGACCAGTATAAATCAATATTATGTCATCATATTTCTCCATTAAGTTAGCAACATTTGAAAATATGTATCATATTTCAAAAAATTCAGAGAACAAGTCTAAAACAAAAAACTGCTTTTGCGTAGTCAAACAAGCTATATATAAAGACCAGAAATTTACAATAAATTATATAAACATAGCTTCCATGCATGTCCACACAGGAAATTAACCAAATCTTCATTGGCTCCCATTTTGCAGGCATACATTGTGCTTCCTCATGCACAACTTCTTCATTGATTGAGGGGTGGGTAAATGTAAACGTGATATTGTATCAGCCTCCAGCATTCGGGGGATCCTATTTCACAGACATCTTCTTGCCTTGTAATATGTGTACGGAGGTCTTCATATAAAACTGAAGAGGGCAGCTTATGTGTATTTTGGACATCTGCCTCTCTCCCTATCGGACAAACTCTTACTTTAAGAGGTATAATGACTTAATGTGGCAAATTTAGTTACCTCCCAACCCACTATCCAAATGGGCAGTGCGTACATCCCCCCATCCTAACCCCCATTACCACAAGTATTTCTCTTTAGCAGGGGAGGCCGAAATCGTGCTTACACTGAAATTCAATTTATGATCAGCAGAAAATCACTGATGCGTTTTTAAAAAATAAGTCCAAAATCTTAACTTGGCCGACTCCTTCAAACTGAACACCTCTGATTTAGCTAATAAGGAGATACCAGGTTTACCTTGAGCGAGGAACAGGATTTTATTTTGCACCTGAACATGGCACAGGAAATTATTTTACACCTGTACTCTTGGCACAGGAATTTATTTTGCAACCCCTCCAGGAAATGACCGTTTGAACAACCCCAGATTTCGCTGCCATATGAAATCATGGAACAGACGTTTGCCTTACATAACTCCGGGGCACTTCTCCAATATGAATGCCCCAAACTTAAAAGAAATGAAATCTTAAAAAGCCCTTGAAACCTTAAAGATGGCCTTCCAGCTGTCTTCATAAAATGATTGACCCAGGCTACCTCCTCATCTCTATATTCATTTAAAAACCAGCTACAAGGTTTCCTGAACAACATCATTTTTGTTTTTATCATATTTCATTTGAAACAACAGTTCCCAAACTAGTAATTTGTGTATAGCAGGCCATGTTGAAGACCTGCCAGGGGAAAGTCCAAAATAGATGTGTCATCGGCATAAAGAGGCATGCTAATGTACCCTTGCGAGAAGGCAGATATTCTTTCCTAAGCAAAGTGCTAGAGTCAAAGTCCAAATGGAATAAATTAGCGCCAACTGACATCCCTTTAATTGCTGCGAAAAAACAATGTATAATTACAATATAGTAATCAATGACTGAGGAACAGTTTTACTGGTCTTGTATGCTTAGGAAAACACCATTTGCCACTAAAGATTCCACAAAATCCCCAGACAGAGCCCTAAAGTACACTTGAAAATCAGTGCTCCTTTTGTGACAAATTTTTACTGACCAAATATTTGCACTACGTTTCTTAAAAATATTTAGCTCGATATCCTGAACCCCCTGGTAATGTTTATTTAATCCTTGACTGGTCATATCTGCCTGACAAATGTCCTACTGACCACAACCAATGTATGGCATTAGGTTTTGTGTAAAATATTTTCTGAACCGAGAAAAGAGGTTCCAAATCCTTCTGAATTTTCTTTTTATATTCCTAACTACTTTTTCACCAATGTAACATGCCCCAGGTGCTTTAAAATTAACTATTTGCCATTACATGCCAAAATAATTCTTAAGAGGTAGGATTCAAAGCCCTGTTGAAGTGATCTGTAAATCCAACCATGTAATGACCAGTATAAAACAATATTATGTCATCGTATTTCTCCATTAAGTTAGCAACATTTGAAAATATGTATCATATTTCAAAAAATTCAGAGACCAAGTCTAAAACAAAAAACTGCTTTTGCGTATTCAAAAAAGTTATATATAAAGACCTGAAATTTACAAGAAATGATATAAACATAGCTTCCATGCATATCCACACAGGAAATTAACCAAATCTTCATTGGCTCTCATTTTGCAGGCATACTTTGTGCTTCTTCATGCACAATTTCTTCATTCATTGAGTGGTGGGTAAATGTAAACGTCCTATTAGCATCAGCCTCCAGCATTCGGGGGATCCTATTTCACAGACATCTTCTTGCCTTCTAATATGTGTACGGAGGTCTTCATATAAAACTGAAGAGGGCAGCTTATGTGTATTTTGGACATCTGCCTTTCTCCCTATCGGACAAGCTCTTACTTTAAGAGGTATAAAGGCTTAATGTGGCAAATTTAGTTACCTCCCAACCCACTATCCAAATGGGCAGTGCCGTACATCACCCCATCCTAACCCCAATTACCACAAGTATTTCTCTTTAGCAGGGGAGGCCGAAATCGTGCTTACACTGAAATTCAATTTATGATTAGCAGAAAATCACTGATGCGTTTTTAAAAAATAAGTACAAAATCTTAACTTGGCTGACACCTTCAAACTGAACACCTCTGATTTAGCTAATAAGGAGATACCAGGTTTACCTTGAGCGAGGAACAGGATTTTATTTTGCACCTGAACATGGCACAGGAAATTATTTTACACCTGTACTCTTGCCACAGGAATTTATTTTGCAACCCCTCCAGGAAATGACCGTTGGAACAACCCCAGATTTCGCTGCCATATAAAATCATCGAACAGACGTTTGCCTTACATAACTCCGGGGCACTTCTCCAATATAAATGCCCCAAACTTAAAAGAAATGAAATCTTAAAAAGCCCTTGAAACCTTAAAGATGGCCTTCCAGCTGTCTTCATAAAATGATTGACCCAGGCTACCTCCTCATCTCTATATTCATTTAAAAACCAGCTACAAGGTTTCCTGAACAACATCATTTTTGTTTTTATCATATTTCATTTGAAACAACAGTTCCCAAACTAGTAATTTGTGTATAGCAGGCCATGTTGAAGACCTGCCAGGGGAAAGTCCAAAATAGATGTGTCATCGGCATAAAGAGGCATGCTAATGTACCCTTGCGAGAAGGCAGATATTCTTTCCTAAGCAAAGTGCTAGAGTCAAAGTCCAAATGGAATAAATTAGCGCCAACTGACATCCCTTTAATTGCTGCGAAAAAACAATGTATAATTACAATATAGTAATCAATGACTGAGGAACAGTTTTACTGGTCTTGTATGCTTAGGAAAACACCATTTGCCACTAAAGATTCCGCAAAATCCCCAGACAGAACCCTAAAGTACACTTGAAAATCAGTGCTCCTTTTGTGACAAATTTTTACTGACCAAATATTTGCACTACGTTTCTTAAAAATATTTAGCTCGATATCCTGAACCCCCTGGTAATGTTTATTTAATCCTTGACTGGTCATATCTGCCTGACAAATGTCCTACTGACCACAACCAATGTATGGCATTAGGTTTTGTGTAAAATATTTTCTGAACCGAGAAAAGAGGTTCCAAATCCTTCTGAATTTTCTTTTTATATTCCTAACTACTTTTTCACCAATGTAACATGCCCCAGGTGCTTTAAAATTAACTATTTGCCATTACATGCCAAAATAATTCTTAACAGGTAGGATCCAAAGCCCTGTTGAAGTGATCTGTAAATCCAACCATGTAATGACCAGTATAAATCAATATTATGTCATCGTATTTCTCCATTAAGTTAGCAACATTTGAAAATATGTATCATATTTCAAAAAATTCAGGGACCAAGTCTAAAACAAAAAACTGCTTTTGCGTATTCAAACAAGTTATATATAAAGACCTGAAATTTACAATAAATGATATAAACATAGCTTCCATGCATGTCCACACAGGAAATTAACCAAATCTTCATTGGCTCTCATTTTGCAGGCATACTTTGTGCTTCCTCATGCACAATTTCTTCATTCATTGAGTGGTGGGTAAATGTAAACGTCCTATTAGCATCAGCCTCCGGCATTCGGGGGATCCTATTTCACAGACATCTTCTTGCCTTCTAATATGTGTACGGAGGTCTTCATATAAAACTGAAGAGGGCAGCTTATGTGTATTTTGGACATCTGCCTTTCTCCCTATCAGACAAGCTCTTACTTTAAGAGGTATAATAACTCAATGTGGCAAATTTAGTTACCTCCCAACCCACTATCCAAATGGGCAGTGCCGTACATCCCCCATCCTAACCACCATTACCACAAGTATTTCTCTTTAGCAGGGGAGGCCGAAATCGTGCTTACACTGAAATTCAATTAATCATTAGCAGAAAATCACTGATGCGTTTTTAAAAAATAAGTACAAAATCTTAACTTGGCTGACACCTTCAAACTGAACACCTCTGATTTAGCTAATGAGGAGATACCAGGTTTACCTTGAGCGAGGAACAGGATTTTATTTTGCACCTGAACATGGCACAGGAAATTATTTTACACCTGTACTCTTGGCACAGGAATTTATTTTGCAACCCCTCCAGGAAATGACCGTTTGAACAACCCCAGATTTCGCTGCCATATAAAATCATGGAACAGACGTTTGCCTTACATAACTCCGGGGCACTTCTCCAATATGAATGCCCCAAACTTAAAATAAATGAAATCTTAAAAAGCCCTTGAAACCTTAAATATGGCCTTCCAGCTGTCTTCATAAAATGATTGACCCAGGCTACCTCCTCATCTCTATATTCATTTAAAAACCAGCTACAAGGTTTCCTGAACAACATCATTTTTGTTTTTATCATATTTCATTTGAAAGAACAGTTCCCAAACTAGTAATTTGTGTATAGCAGGCCATGTTGAAGACCTGCCAGGGGAAAGTCCAAAATAGATGTGTCATCGGCATAAAGAGGCATGCTATAAAATGTACCCTTGCGAGAAGGCAGATATTCTTTCCTAAGCAAAGTGCTAGAGTCAAAGTCTAAATGGAATAAATTAGGGCCAACTGACATCCCTTTAATTGCTGTGAAAAAAGCAATGTATAGTTACAATACAGTAATCAATGACTGAGGAACAGTTTTACTGGTCTTGTATGCTTAGGAATCACCATTTGCCACTAAAGATTCCGCAAAATCCCCAGTCAGAACCTTAAAGTACACTTGAAAATCAGTGCTCCATTTGTGACAAATTTTTACTGACCAAACATTTGCACTACGTTTCTTAAAAATATTTAGCTCGATATCCTGAACCCCCTGGTAATGTTTATTTAATCCTTGACTGGTCATATCTGCCTGACAAATGTCCTACTGACCACAACCAATGTATGGCATTAGGTTTTGTGTAAAATATTTTCTGAACCGAGAAAAGAGGTTCCAAATCCTTCTGAATTTTCTTTTTATATTCTTAACTACTTTTTCACCAAGGTAACATGCCCCAGGTGCTTTAAAATTAACTATTTGCCATTACATGCCAAAATAATTCTTAAGAGGTAGGATCCAAAGCCCTGTTGAAGTGATCTGTAAATCCAACCATGTAATGAAGAGTAAAAATCAATATTATGTCATCATATTTCTCCATTAAGTTAGCAACATTTGAAAATATGTATCATAATTCAAAATATTCAGAGAACAAGTCTAAAACAAAAAACTGCTTTTGCGTAGTCAAACAAGCTATATATAAAGACCAGAAATTTACAATAAATGATATAAACATAGCTTCCATGCATGTCCACACAGGAAATTAACCAAATCGTCATTGGCTCTCATTTTGCAAGCATACTTTGTGCTTCCTCATGCACAATTTCTTCATTCATTGAGTGGTGGGTAAATGTAAACGTCCTATTAGCATCAGCGTCCAGCATTCGGGGGATCCTATTTCACAGACATCTTCTTGCCTTCTAATATGTGTACGGAGGTCTTCATATAAAACTGAAGAGGGCAGCTTATGTGTATTTTGGACATCTGCCTCTCTCCCTTTAAGAGGTATAATGACTTAATGTGGCAAATTTAGTTACCTCCCAACCCACTATCCAAATGGGCAGTGCCGTACATCCCCCATCCTAACCACCATTACCACAAGTATTTCTCTTTAGCAGGGGAGGCCGAAACCGTGCTTACACTGAAATTCAATTAATCATTAGCTGAAAATCACTGATGCGTTTTTAAAAAATAAGTACAAAATCTTAAACTTGGCTGACACCTTCAAACTGAACACCTCTGATTTAGCTAATGAGGAGATACCAGGTTTACCTTGAGCGAGGAACAGGATTTTATTTTGCACCTGAACATGGCACAGGAAATTATTTTACACCTGTACTCTTGGCACAGGAATTTATTTTGCAACCCCTCCAGGAAATGACCGTTTGAACAACCCCAGATTTCGCTGCCATATAAAATCATGGAACAGACGTTTGCCTTACATAACTCCGGGGCACTTCTCCAATATGAATGCCCCAAACTTAAAATAAATGAAATCTTAAAAAGCCCTTGAAACCTTAAATATGGCCTTCCAGCTGTCTTCATAAAATGATTGACCCAGGCTACCTCCTCATCTCTATATTCATTTAAAAACCAGCTACAAGGTTTCCTGAACAACATCATTTTTGTTTTTATCATATTTCATTTGAAAGAACAGTTCCCAAACTAGTAATTTGTGTATAGCAGGCCATGTTGAAGACCTGCCAGGGGAAAGTCCAAAATAGATGTGTCATCGGCATAAAGAGGCATGCTATAAAATGTACCCTTGCGAGAAGGCAGATATTCTTTCCTAAGCAAAGTGCTAGAGTCAAAGTCTAAATGGAATAAATTAGGGCCAACTGACATCCCTTTAATTGCTGTGAAAAAAGCAATGTATAGTTACAATACAGTAATCAATGACTGAGGAACAGTTTTACTGGTCTTGTATGCTTAGGAATCACCATTTGCCACTAAAGATTCCGCAAAATCCCCAGACAGAACCTTAAAGTACACTTGAAAATCAGTGCTCCATTTGTGACAAATTTTTACTGACCAAACATTTGCACGACGTTTCTTAAAAATATTTAGCTCGATATCCTGAACCCCCTGGTAATGTTTATTTAATCCTTGACTGGTCATATCTGCCTGACAAATGTCCTACTGACCACAACCAATGTATGGCATTAGGTTTTGTGTAAAATATTTTCTGAACCGAGAAAAGAGGTTCCAAATCCTTCTGAATTTTCTTTTTATATTCTTAACTACTTTTTCACCAAGGTAACATGCCCCAGGTGCTTTAAAATTAACTATTTGCCATTACATGCCAAAATAATTCTTAAGAGGTAGGATCCAAAGCCCTGTTGAAGTGATCTGTAAATCCAACCATGTAATGAAGAGTAAAAATCAATATTATGTCATCATATTTCTCCATTAAGTTAGCAACATTTGAAAATATGTATCATAATTCAAAATATTCAGAGAACAAGTCTAAAACAAAAAACTGCTTTTGCGTAGTCAAACAAGCTATATATAAAGACCAGAAATTTACAATAAATGATATAAACATAGCTTCCATGCATGTCCACACAGGAAACTAAACAAATCTTCATTGGCTCCCATTTTGCAGGCATACATTGTGCTTCCTCATGCACAACTTCTTCATTGATTGAGGGGTGGGTAAATGTAAACGTGATATTGTATCAGCCTCCAGCATTCGGGGGATCCTATTTCACAGACATCTTCTTGCCTTGTAATATGTGTACGGAGGTCTTCATATAAAACTGAAGAGGGCAGCTTATGTGTATTTTGGACATCTGCCTCTCTCCCTATCGGACAAACTCTTACTTTAAGAGGTATAATGACTTAATGTGGCAAATTTAGTTACCTCCCAACCCACTATCCAAATGGGCAGTGCGTACATCCCCCCATCCTAACCCCCATTACCACAAGTATTTCTCTTTAGCAGGGGAGGCCGAAATCGTGCTTACACTGAAATTCAATTTATGATTAGCAGAAAATCACTGATGCGTTTTTAAAAAATAAGTCCAAAATCTTAACTTGGCCGACTCCTTCAAACTGAACACCTCTGATTTAGCTAATAAGGAGATACCAGGTTTACCTTGAGCGAGGAACAGGATTTTATTTTGCACCTGAACATGGCACAGGAAATTATTTTACACCTGTACTCTTGGCACAGGAATTTATTTTGCAACCCCTCCAGGAAATGACCGTTTGAACAACCCCAGATTTCGCTGCCATATGAAATCATGGAACAGACGTTTGCCTTACATAACTCCGGGGCACTTCTCCAATATGAATGCCCCAAACTTAAAAGAAATGAAATCTTAAAAAGCCCTTGAAACCTTAAAGATGGCCTTCCAGCTGTCTTCATAAAATGATTGACCCAGGCTACCTCCTCATCTCTATATTCATTTAAAAACCAGCTACAAGGTTTCCTGAACAACATCATTTTTGTTTTTATCATATTTCATTTGAAACAACAGTTCCCAAACTAGTAATTTGTGTATAGCAGGCCATGTTGAAGACCTGCCAGGGGAAAGTCCAAAATAGATGTGTCATCGGCATAAAGAGGCATGCTAATGTACCCTTGCGAGAAGGCAGATATTCTTTCCTAAGCAAAGTGCTAGAGTCAAAGTCCAAATGGAATAAATTAGCGCCAACTGACATCCCTTTAATTGCTGCGAAAAAACAATGTATAATTACAATATAGTAATCAATGACTGAGGAACAGTTTTACTGGTCTTGTATGCTTAGGAAAACACCATTTGCCACTAAAGATTCCACAAAATCCCCAGACAGAACCCTAAAGTACACTTGAAAATCAGTGCTCCTTTTGTGACAAATTTTTACTGACCAAATATTTGCACTACGTTTCTTAAAAATATTTAGCTCGATATCCTGAACCCCCTGGTAATGTTTATTTAATCCTTGACTGGTCATATCTGCCTGACAAATGTCCTACTGACCACAACCAATGTATGGCATTAGGTTTTGTGTAAAATATTTTCTGAACCGAGAAAAGAGGTTCCAAATCCTTCTGAATTTTCTTTTTATATTCCTAACTACTTTTTCACCAATGTAACATGCCCCAGGTGCTTTAAAATTAACTATTTGCCATTACATGCCAAAATAATTCTTAAGAGGTAGGATTCAAAGCCCTGTTGAAGTGATCTGTAAATCCAACCATGTAATGACCAGTATAAATCAATATTATGTCATCGTATTTCTCCATTAAGTTAGCAACATTTGAAAATATGTATCATATTTCAAAAAATTCAGAGACCAAGTCTAAAACAAAAAACTGCTTTTGCGTATTCAAAAAAGTTATATATAAAGACCTGAAATTTACAAGAAATGATATAAACATAGCTTCCATGCATATCCACACAAGAAATTAACCAAATCTTCATTGGCTCTCATTTTGCAGGCATACTTTGTGCTTCTTCATGCACAATTTCTTCATTCATTGAGTGGTGGGTAAATGTAAACGTCCTATTAGCATCAGCCTCCAGCATTCGGGGGATCCTATTTCACAGACATCTTCTTGCCTTCTAATATGTGTACGGAGGTCTTCATATAAAACTGAAGAGGGCAGCTTATGTGTATTTTGGACATCTGCCTTTCTCCCTATCGGACAAGCTCTTACTTTAAGAGGTATAAAGACTTAATGTGGCAAATTTAGTTACCTCCCAACCCACTATCCAAATGGGCAGTGCGTACATCCCCCCATCCTAACCCCCATTACCACAAGTATTTCTCTTTAGCAGGGGAGGCCGAAATCGTGCTTACACTGAAATTCAATTTATGATTAGCAGAAAATCACTGATGCGTTTTTAAAAAATAAGTCCAAAATCTTAACTTGGCCGACTCCTTCAAACTGAACACCTCTGATTTAGCTAATAAGGAGATACCAGGTTTACCTTGAGCGAGGAACAGGATTTTATTTTGCACCTGAACATGGCACAGGAAATTATTTTACACCTGTACTCTTGGCACAGGAATTTATTTTGCAACCCCTCCAGGAAATGACCGTTTGAACAACCCCAGATTTCGCTGCCATATGAAATCATGGAACAGACGTTTGCCTTACATAACTCCGGGGCACTTCTCCAATATGAATGCCCCAAACTTAAAAGAAATGAAATCTTAAAAAGCCCTTGAAACCTTAAAGATGGCCTTCCAGCTGTCTTCATAAAATGATTGACCCAGGCTACCTCCTCATCTCTATATTCATTTAAAAACCAGCTACAAGGTTTCCTGAACAACATCATTTTTGTTTTTATCATATTTCATTTGAAACAACAGTTCCCAAACTAGTAATTTGTGTATAGCAGGCCATGTTGAAGACCTGCCAGGGGAAAGTCCAAAATAGATGTGTCATCGGCATAAAGAGGCATGCTAATGTACCCTTGCGAGAAGGCAGATATTCTTTCCTAAGCAAAGTGCTAGAGTCAAAGTCCAAATGGAATAAATTAGCGCCAACTGACATCCCTTTAATTGCTGCGAAAAAACAATGTATAATTACAATATAGTAATCAATGACTGAGGAACAGTTTTACTGGTCTTGTATGCTTAGGAAAACACCATTTGCCACTAAAGATTCCACAAAATCCCCAGACAGAACCCTAAAGTACACTTGAAAATCAGTGCTCCTTTTGTGACAAATTTTTACTGACCAAATATTTGCACTACGTTTCTTAAAAATATTTAGCTCGATATCCTGAACCCCCTGGTAATGTTTATTTAATCCTTGACTGGTCATATCTGCCTGACAAATGTCCTACTGACCACAACCAATGTATGGCATTAGGTTTTGTGTAAAATATTTTCTGAACCGAGAAAAGAGGTTCCAAATCCTTCTGAATTTTCTTTTTATATTCCTAACTACTATTTCACCAATGTAACATGCCCCAGGTGCTTTAAAATTAACTATTTGCCATTACATGCCAAAATAATTCTTAAGAGGTAGGATTCAAAGCCCTGTTGAAGTGATCTGTAAATCCAACCATGTAATGACCAGTATAAATCAATATTATGTCATCGTATTTCTCCATTAAGTTAGCAACATTTGAAAATATGTATCATATTTCAAAAAATTCAGAGACCAAGTCTAAAACAAAAAACTGCTTTTGCGTATTCAAAAAAGTTATATATAAAGACCTGAAATTTACAAGAAATGATATAAACATAGCTTCCATGCATATCCACACAAGAAATTAACCAAATCTTCATTGGCTCTCATTTTGCAGGCATACTTTGTGCTTCTTCATGCACAATTTCTTCATTCATTGAGTGGTGGGTAAATGTAAACGTCCTATTAGCATCAGCCTCCAGCATTCGGGGGATCCTATTTCACAGACATCTTCTTGCCTTGTAATATGTGTACGGAGGTCTTCATATAAAACTGAAGAGGGCAGCTTATGTGTATTTTGGACATCTGCCTTTCTCCCTATCGGACAAGCTCTTACTTTAAGAGGTATAATGACTTAATGTGGCAAATTTAGTTACCTCCCAACCCACTATCCAAATGGGCAGTGCGTACATCCCCCCATCCTAACCCCCATTACCACAAGTATTTCTCTTTAGCAGGGGAGGCCGAAATCGTGCTTACACTGAAATTCAATTTATGATTAGCAGAAAATCACTGATGCGTTTTTAAAAAATAAGTCCAAAATCTTAACTTGGCCGACTCCTTCAAACTGAACACCTCTGATTTAGCTAATAAGGAGATACCAGGTTTACCTTGAGCGAGGAACAGGATTTTATTTTGCACCTGAACATGGCACAGGAAATTATTTTACACCTGTACTCTTGGCACAGGAATTTATTTTGCAACCCCTCCAGGAAATGACCGTTTGAACAACCCCAGATTTCGCTGCCATATGAAATCATGGAACAGACGTTTGCCTTACATAACTACGGGGCACTTCTCCAATATGAATGCCCCAAACTTAAAAGAAATGCAATCTTAAAAAGCCCTTGAAACCTTAAAGATGGCCTTCCAGCTGTCTTCATAAAATGATTGACCCAGGCTACCTCCTCATCTCTATATTCATTTAAAAACCAGCTACAAGGTTTCCTGAACAACATCATTTTTGTTTTTATCATATTTCATTTGAAACAACAGTTCCCAAACTAGTAATTTGTGTATAGCAGGCCATGTTGAAGACCTGCCAGGGGAAAGTCCAAAATAGATGTGTCATCGGCATAAAGAGGCATGCTAATGTACCCTTGCGAGAAGGCAGATATTCTTTCCTAAGCAAAGTGCTAGAGTCAAAGTCCAAATGGAATAAATTAGCGCCAACTGACATCCCTTTAATTGCTGCGAAAAATCAATGTATAATTACAATATAGTAATCAATGACTGAGGAACAGTTTTACTGGTCTTGTATGCTTAGGAAAACACCATTTGCCACTAAAGATTCCACAAAATCCCCAGACAGAACCCTAAAGTACACTTGAAAATCAGTGCTCCTTTTGTGACAAATTTTTACTGACCAAATATTTGCACTACGTTTCTTAAAAATATTTAGCTCGATATCCTGAACCCCCTGGTAATGTTTATTTAATCCTTGACTGGTCATATCTGCCTGACAAATGTCCTACTGACCACAACCAATGTATGGCATTAGGTTTTGTGTAAAATATTTTCTGAACCGAGAAAAGAGGTTCCAAATCCTTCTGAATTTTCTTTTTATATTCCTAACTACTTTTTCACCAATGTAACATGCCCCAGGTGCTTTAAAATTAACTATTTGCCATTACATGCCAAAATAATTCTTAAGAGGTAGGATTCAAAGCCCTGTTGAAGTGATCTGTAAATCCAACCATGTAATGACCAGTATAAATCAATATTATGTCATCGTATTTCTCCATTAAGTTAGCAACATTTGAAAATATGTATCATATTTCAAAAAATTCAGAGACCAAGTCTAAAACAAAAAACTGCTTTTGCGTATTCAAAAAAGTTATATATAAAGACCTGAAATTTACAAGAAATGATATAAACATAGCTTCCATGCATATCCACACAAGAAATTAACCAAATCTTCATTGGCTCTCATTTTGCAGGCATACTTTGTGCTTCTTCATGCACAATTTCTTCATTCATTGAGTGGTGGGTAAATGTAAACGTCCTATTAGCATCAGCCTCCAGCATTCGGGGGATCCTATTTCACAGACATCTTCTTGCCTTCTAATATGTGTACGGAGGTCTTCATATAAAACTGAAGAGGGCAGCTTATGTGTATTTTGGACATCTGCCTTTCTCCCTATCGGACAAGCTCTTACTTTAAGAGGTATAAAGACTTAATGTGGCAAATTTAGTTACCTCCCAACCCACTATCCAAATGGGCAGTGCCGTACATCACCCCATCCTAACCCCAATTACCACAAGTATTTCTCTTTAGCAGGGGAGGCCGAAATCGTGCTTACACTGAAATTCAATTTATGATTAGCAGAAAATCACTGATGCGTTTTTAAAAAATAAGTACAAAATCTTAACTTGGCTGACACCTTCAAACTGAACACCTCTGATTTAGCTAATAAGGAGATACCAGGTTTACCTTGAGCGAGGAACAGGATTTTATTTTGCACCTGAACATGGCACAGGAAATTATTTTACACCTGTACTCTTGCCACAGGAATTTATTTTGCAACCCCTCCAGGAAATGACCGTTTGAACAACCCCAGATTTCGCTGCCATATAAAATCATCGAACAGACGTTTGCCTTACATAACTCCGGGGCACTTCTCCAATATAAATGCCCCAAACTTAAAAGAAATGAAATCTTAAAAAGCCCTTGAAACCTTAAAGATGGCCTTCCAGCTGTCTTCATAAAATGATTGACCCAGGCTACCTCCTCATCTCTATATTCATTTAAAAACCAGCTACAAGGTTTCCTGAACAACATCATTTTTGTTTTTATCATATTTCATTTGAAACAACAGTTCCCAAACTAGTAATTTGTGTATAGCAGGCCATGTTGAAGACCTGCCAGGGGAAAGTCCAAAATAGATGTGTCATCGGCATAAAGAGGCATGCTAATGTACCCTTGCGAGAAGGCAGATATTCTTTCCTAAGCAAAGTGCTAGAGTCAAAGTCCAAATGGAATAAATTAGCGCCAACTGACATCCCTTTAATTGCTGCGAAAAAACAATGTATAATTACAATATAGTAATCAATGACTGAGGAACAGTTTTACTGGTCTTGTATGCTTAGGAAAACACCATTTGCCACTAAAGATTCCGCAAAATCCCCAGACAGAACCCTAAAGTACACTTGAAAATCAGTGCTCCTTTTGTGACAAATTTTTACTGACCAAATATTTGCACTACGTTTCTTAAAAATATTTAGCTCGATATCCTGAACCCCCTGGTAATGTTTATTTAATCCTTGACTGGTCATATCTGCCTGACAAATGTCCTACTGACCACAACCAATGTATGGCATTAGGTTTTGTGTAAAATATTTTCTGAACCGAGAAAAGAGGTTCCAAATCCTTCTGAATTTTCTTTTTATATTCCTAACTACTTTTTCACCAATGTAACATGCCCCAGGTGCTTTAAAATTAACTATTTGCCATTACATGCCAAAATAATTCTTAACAGGTAGGATCCAAAGCCCTGTTGAAGTGATCTGTAAATCCAACCATGTAATGACCAGTATAAATCAATATTATGTCATCGTATTTCTCCATTAAGTTAGCAACATTTGAAAATATGTATCATATTTCAAAAAATTCAGGGACCAAGTCTAAAACAAAAAACTGCTTTTGCGTATTCAAACAAGTTATATATAAAGACCTGAAATTTACAATAAATGATATAAACATAGCTTCCATGCATGTCCACACAGGAAATTAACCAAATCTTCATTGGCTCTCATTTTGCAGGCATACTTTGTGCTTCCTCATGCACAATTTCTTCATTCATTGAGTGGTGGGTAAATGTAAACGTCCTATTAGCATCAGCCTCCAGCATTCGGGGGATCCTATTTCACAGACATCTTCTTGTCTTCTAATATGTGTACGGAGGTCTTCATATAAAACTGAAGAGGGCAGTTTATGTGTATTTTGGACATCTGCCTCTCTCCCTTTAAGAGGTATAATGACTTAATGTGGCAAATTTAGTTACCTCCCAACCCACTATCCAAATGGGCAGTGCCGTACATCCCCCATCCTAACCACCATTACCACAAGTATTTCTCTTTAGCAGGGGAGGCCGAAACCGTGCTTACACTGAAATTCAATTAATCATTAGCAGAAAATCACTGATGCGTTTTTAAAAAATAAGTACAAAATCTTAACTTGGCTGACACCTTCAAACTGAACACCTCCGATTTAGCTAATGAGGAGATACCAGGTTTACCTTGAGCGAGGAACAGGATTTTATTTTGCACCTGAACATGGCACAGGAAATTATTTTACACCTGTACTCTTGGCACAGGAATTTATTTTGCAACCCCTCCAGGAAATGACCGTTTGAACAACCCCAGATTTCGCTGCCATATAAAATCATGGAACAGACGTTTGCCTTACATAACTCCGGGGCACTTCTCCAATATGAATGCCCCAAACTTAAAATAAATGAAATCTTAAAAAGCCCTTGAAACCTTAAATATGGCCTTCCAGCTGTCTTCATAAAATGATTGACCCAGGCTACCTCCTCATCTCTATATTCATTTAAAAACCAGCTACAAGGTTTCCTGAACAACATCATTTTTGTTTTTATCATATTTCATTTGAAAGAACAGTTCCCAAACTAGTAATTTGTGTATAGCAGGCCATGTTGAAGACCTTCCAGGGGAAAGTCCAAAATAGATGTGTCATCGGCATAAAGAGGCATGCTATAAAATGTACCCTTGCGAGAAGGCAGATATTCTTTCCTAAGCAAAGTGCTAGAGTCAAAGTCTAAATGGAATAAATTAGGGCCAACTGACATCCCTTTAATTGCTGTGAAAAAAGCAATGTATAGTTACAATACAGTAATCAATGACTGAGGAACAGTTTTACTGGTCTTGTATGCTTAGGAATCACCATTTGCCACTAAAGATTCCGCAAAATCCCCAGACAGAACCTTAAAGTACACTTGAAAATCAGTGCTCCATTTGTGACAAATTTTTACTGACCAAACATTTGCACGACGTTTCTTAAAAATATTTAGCTCGATATCCTGAACCCCCTGGTAATGTTTATTTAATCCTTGACTGGTCATACCTGCCTGACAAATGTCCTACTGACCACAACCAATGTATGGCATTAGGTTTTGTGTAAAATATTTTCTGAACCGAGAAAAGAGGTTCCAAATCCTTCTGAATTTTCTTTTTATATTCTTAACTACTTTTTCACCAAGGTAACATGCCCCAGGTGCTTTAAAATTAACTATTTGCCATTACATGCCAAAATAATTCTTAAGAGGTAGGATCCAAAGCCCTGTTGAAGTGATCTGTAAATCCAACCATGTAATGAAGAGTAAAAATCAATATTATGTCATCATATTTCTCCATTAAGTTAGCAACATTTGAAAATATGTATCATAATTCAAAATATTCAGAGAACAAGTCTAAAACAAAAAACTGCTTTTGCGTAGTCAAACAAGCTATATATAAAGACCAGAAATTTACAATAAATGATATAAACATAGCTTCCATGCATGTCCACACAGGAAATTAAACAAATCTTCATTGGCTCCCATTTTGCAGGCATACATTGTGCTTCCTCATGCACAACTTCTTCATTGATTGAGGGGTGGGTAAATGTAAACGTGATATTGTATCAGCCTCCAGCATTCGGGGGATCCTATTTCACAGACATCTTCTTGCCTTGTAATATGTGTACGGAGGTCTTCATATAAAACTGAAGAGGGCAGCTTATGTGTATTTTGGACATCTGCCTCTCTCCCTATCGGACAAACTCTTACTTTAAGAGGTATAATGACTTAATGTGGCAAATTTAGTTACCTCCCAACCCACTATCCAAATGGGCAGTGCGTACATCCCCCCATCCTAACCCCCATTACCACAAGTATTTCTCTTTAGCAGGGGAGGCCGAAATCGTGCTTACACTGAAATTCAATTTATGATTAGCAGAAAATCACTGATGCGTTTTTAAAAAATAAGTCCAAAATCTTAACTTGGCCGACTCCTTCAAACTGAACACCTCTGATTTAGCTAATAAGGAGATACCAGGTTTACCTTGAGCGAGGAACAGGATTTTATTTTGCACCTGAACATGGCACAGGAAATTATTTTACACCTGTACTCTTGGCACAGGAATTTATTTTGCAACCCCTCCAGGAAATGACCGTTTGAACAACCCCAGATTTCGCTGCCATATGAAATCATGGAACAGACGTTTGCCTTACATAACTCCGGGGCACTTCTCCAATATGAATGCCCCAAACTTAAAAGAAATGAAATCTTAAAAAGCCCTTGAAACCTTAAAGATGGCCTTCCAGCTGTCTTCATAAAATGATTGACCCAGGCTACCTCCTCATCTCTATATTCATTTAAAAACCAGCTACAAGGTTTCCTGAACAATATCATTTTTGTTTTTATCATATTTCATTTGAAACAACAGTTCCCAAAATAGTAATTTGTGTATAGCAGGCCATGTTGAAGACCTGCCAGGGGAAAGTCCAAAATAGATGTGTCATCGGCATAAAGAGGCATGCTAATGTACCCTTGCGAGAAGGCAGATATTCTTTCCTAAGCAAAGTGCTAGAGTCAAAGTCCAAATGGAATAAATTAGCGCCAACTGACATCCCTTTAATTGCTGCGAAAAAACAATGTATAATTACAATATAGTAATCAATGACTGAGGAACAGTTTTACTGGTCTTGTATGCTTAGGAAAACACCATTTGCCACTAAAGATTCCGCAAAATCCCCAGACAGAACCCTAAAGTACACTTGAAAATCAGTGCTCCTTTTGTGACAAATTTTTACTGACCAAATATTTGCACTACGTTTCTTAAAAATATTTAGCTCGATATCCTGAACCCCCTGGTAATGTTTATTTAATCCTTGACTGGTCATATCTGCCTGACAAATGTCCTACTGACCACAACCAATGTATGGCATTAGGTTTTGTGTAAAATATTTTCTGAACCGAGAAAAGAGGTTCCAAATCCTTCTGAATTTTCTTTTTATATTCCTAACTACTTTTTCACCAATGTAACATGCCCCAGGTGCTTTAAAATTAACTATTTGCCATTACATGCCAAAATAATTCTTAAGAGGTAGGATCCAAAGCCCTGTTGAAGTGATCTGTAAATCCAACCATGTAATGAAGAGTAAAAATCAATATTATGTCATCATATTTCTCCATTAAGTTAGCAACATTTGAAAATATGTATCATAATTCAAAATATTCAGAGACCAAGTCTAAAACAAAAAACTGCTTTTGCGTATTCAAAAAAGTTATATATAAAGACCTGAAATTTACAAGAAATGATATAAACATAGCTTCCATGCATATCCACACAGGAAATTAACCAAATCTTCATTGGCTCTCATTTTGCAGGCATACTTTGTGCTTCTTCATGCACAATTTCTTCATTCATTGAGTGGTGGGTAAATGTAAAAGTCCTATTAGCATCAGCCTCCAGCATTCGGGGGATCCTATTTCACAGACATCTTCTTGCCTTCTAATATGTGTACGGAGGTCTTCATATAAAACTGAAGAGGGCAGCTTATGTGTATTTTGGACATCTGCCTTTCTCCCTATCGGACAAGCTCTTACTTTAAGAGGTATAAAGACTTAATGTGGCAAATTTAGTTACCTCCCAACCCACTATCCAAATGGGCAGTGCCGTACATCACCCCATCCTAACCCCAATTACCACAAGTATTTCTCTTTAGCAGGGGAGGCCGAAATCGTGCTTACACTGAAATTCAATTTATGATTAGCAGAAAATCACTGATGCGTTTTTAAAAAATAAGTACAAAATCTTAACTTGGCTGACACCTTCAAACTGAACACCTCTGATTTAGCTAATGAGGAGATACCAGGTTTACCTTGAGCGAGGAACAGGATTTTATTTTGCACCTGAACATGGCACAGGAAATTATTTTACACCTGTACTCTTGGCACAGGAATTTATTTTGCAACCCCTCCAGGAAATGACCGTTTGAACAACCCCAGATTTCGCTGCCATATAAAATCATGGAACAGACGTTTGCCTTACATAACTCCGGGGCACTTCTCCAATATGAATGCCCCAAACTTAAAATAAATGAAATCTTAAAAAGCCCTTGAAACCTTAAATATGGCCTTCCAGCTGTCTTCATAAAATGATTGACCCAGGCTACCTCCTCATCTCTATATTCATTTAAAAACCAGCTACAAGGTTTCCTGAACAACATCATTTTTGTTTTTATCATATTTCATTGGAAAGAACAGTTCCCAAACTAGTAATTTGTGTATAGCAGGCCATGTTGAAGACCTGCCAGGGGAAAGTCCAAAATAGATGTGTCATCGGCATAAAGAGGCATGCTATAAAATGTACCCTTGCGAGAAGGCAGATATTCTTTCCTAAGCAAAGTGCTAGAGTCAAAGTCTAAATGGAATAAATTAGGGCCAACTGACATCCCTTTAATTGCTGTGAAAAAAGCAATGTATAGTTACAATACAGTAATCAATGACTGAGGAACAGTTTTACTGGTCTTGTATGCTTAGGAATCACCATTTGCCACTAAAGATTCCGCAAAATCCCCAGACAGAACCTTAAAGTACACTTGAAAATCAGTGCTCCATTTGTGACAAATTTTTACTGACCAAACATTTGCACGACGTTTCTTAAAAATATTTAGCTCGATATCCTGAACCCCCTGGTAATGTTTATTTAATCCTTGACTGGTCATACCTGCCTGACAAATGTCCTACTGACCACAACCAATGTATGGCATTAGGTTTTGTGTAAAATATTTTTTGAACCGAGAAAAGAGGTTCCAAATCCTTCTGAATTTTCTTTTTATATTCTTAACTACTTTTTCACCAAGGTAACATGCCCCAGGTGCTTTAAAATTAACTATTTGCCATTACATGCCAAAATAATTCTTAAGAGGTAGGATCCAAAGCCCTGTTGAAGTGATCTGTAAATCCAACCATGTAATGAAGAGTAAAAATCAATATTATGTCATCATATTTCTCCATTAAGTTAGCAACATTTGAAAATATGTATCATAATTCAAAATATTCAGAGAACAAGTCTAAAACAAAAAACTGCTTTTGCGTAGTCAAACAAGCTATATATAAAGACCAGAAATTTACAATAAATGATATAAACATAGCTTCCATGCATGGCCACACAGGAAATTAAACAAATCTTCATTGGCTCCCATTTTGCAGGCATACATTGTGCTTCCTCATGCACAACTTCTTCATTGATTGAGGGGTGGGTAAATGTAAACGTGATATTGTATCAGCCTCCAGCATTCGGGGGATCCTATTTCACAGACATCTTCTTGCCTTGTAATATGTGTACGGAGGTCTTCATATAAAACTGAAGAGGGCAGTTTATGTGTATTTTGGACATCTGCCTCTCTCCCTTTACGAGGTATAATGACTTAATGTGGCAAATTTAGTTACCTCCCAACCCACTATCCAAATGGGCAGTGCGTACATCCCCCCATCCTAACCCCCATTACCACAAGTATTTCTCTTTAGCAGGGGAGGCCGAAATCGTGCTTACACTGAAATTCAATTTATGATTAGCAGAAAATCACTGATGCGTTTTTAAAAAATAAGTACAAAATCTTAACTTGGCTGACACCTTCAAACTGAACACCTCTGATTTAGCTAATAAGGAGATACCAGGTTTACCTTGAGCGAGGAACAGGATTTTATTTTGCACCTGAACATGGCACAGGAAATTATTTTACACCTGTACTCTTGCCACAGGAATTTATTTTGCAACCCCTCCAGGAAATGACCGTTTGAACAACCCCAGATTTCGCTGCCATATATAATCATCGAACAGACGTTTGCCTTACATAACTCCGGGGCACTTCTCCAATATAAATGCCCCAAACTTAAAAGAAATGAAATCTTAAAAAGCCCTTGAAACCTTAAAGATGGCCTTCCAGCTGTCTTCATAAAATGATTGACCCAGGCTACCTCCTCATCTCTATATTCATTTAAAAACCAGCTACAAGGTTTCCTGAACAACATCATTTTTGTTTTTATCATATTTCATTTGAAACAACAGTTCCCAAACTAGTAATTTGTGTATAGCAGGCCATGTTGAAGACCTGCCAGGGGAAAGTCCAAAATAGATGTGTCATCGGCATAAAGAGGCATGCTAATGTACCCTTGCGAGAAGGCAGATATTCTTTCCTAAGCAAAGTGCTAGAGTCAAAGTCCAAATGGAATAAATTAGCGCCAACTGACATCCCTTTAATTGCTGCGAAAAAACAATGTATAATTACAATATAGTAATCAATGACTGAGGAACAGTTTTACTGGTCTTGTATGCTTAGGAAAACACCATTTGCCACTAAAGATTCCGCAAAATCCCCAGACAGAACCCTAAAGTACACTTGAAAATCAGTGCTCCTTTTGTGACAAATTTTTACTGACCAAATATTTGCACTACGTTTCTTAAAAATATTTAGCTCGATATCCTGAACCCCCTGGTAATGTTTATTTAATCCTTGACTGGTCATATCTGCCTGACAAATGTCCTACTGACCACAACCAATGTATGGCATTAGGTTTTGTGTAAAATATTTTCTGAACCGAGAAAAGAGGTTCCAAATCCTTCTGAATTTTCTTTTTATATTCCTAACTACTTTTTCACCAATGTAACATGCCCCAGGTGCTTTAAAATTAACTATTTGCCATTACATGCCAAAATAATTCTTAACAGGTAGGATCCAAAGCCCTGTTGAAGTGATCTGTAAATCCAACCATGTAATGACCAGTATAAATCAATATTATGTCATCGTATTTCTCCATTAAGTTAGCAACATTTGAAAATATGTATCATATTTCAAAAAATTCAGGGACCAAGTCTAAAACAAAAAACTGCTTTTGCGTATTCAAACAAGTTATATATAAAGACCTGAAATTTACAATAAATGATATAAACATAGCTTCCATGCATGTCCACACAGGAAATTAACCAAATCTTCATTGGCTCTCATTTTGCAGGCATACTTTGTGCTTCCTCATGCACAATTTCTTCATTCATTGAGTGGTGGGTAAATGTAAACGTCCTATTAGCATCAGCCTCCGGCATTCGGGGGATCCTATTTCACAGACATCTTCTTGCCTTCTAATATGTGTACGGAGGTCTTCATATAAAACTGAAGAGGGCAGCTTATGTGTATTTTGGACATCTGCCTTTCTCCCTATCAGACAAGCTCTTACTTTAAGAGGTATAATAACTCAATGTGGCAAATTTAGTTACCTCCCAACCCACTATCCAAATGGGCAGTGCCGTACATCCCCCATCCTAACCACCATTACCACAAGTATTTCTCTTTAGCAGGGGAGGCCGAAATCGTGCTTACACTGAAATTCAATTAATCATTAGCAGAAAATCACTGATGCGTTTTTAAAAAATAAGTACAAAATCTTAACTTGGCTGACACCTTCAAACTGAACACCTCTGATTTAGCTAATGAGGAGATACCAGGTTTACCTTGAGCGAGGAACAGGATTTTATTTTGCACCTGAACATGGCACAGGAAATTATTTTACACCTGTACTCTTGGCACAGGAATTTATTTTGCAACCCCTCCAGGAAATGACCGTTTGAACAACCCCAGATTTCGCTGCCATATAAAATCATGGAACAGACGTTTGCCTTACATAACTCCGGGGCACTTCTCCAATATGAATGCCCCAAACTTAAAATAAATGAAATCTTAAAAAGCCCTTGAAACCTTAAATATGGCCTTCCAGCTGTCTTCATAAAATGATTGACCCAGGCTACCTCCTCATCTCTATATTCATTTAAAAACCAGCTACAAGGTTTCCTGAACAACATCATTTTTGTTTTTATCATATTTCATTTGAAAGAACAGTTCCCAAACTAGTAATTTGTGTATAGCAGGCCATGTTGAAGACCTGCCAGGGGAAAGTCCAAAATAGATGTGTCATCGGCATAAAGAGGCATGCTATAAAATGTACCCTTGCGAGAAGGCAGATATTCTTTCCTAAGCAAAGTGCTAGAGTCAAAGTCTAAATGGAATAAATTAGGGCCAACTGACATCCCTTTAATTGCTGTGAAAAAAGCAATGTATAGTTACAATACAGTAATCAATGACTGAGGAACAGTTTTACTGGTCTTGTATGCTTAGGAATCACCATTTGCCACTAAAGATTCCGCAAAATCCCCAGTCAGAACCTTAAAGTACACTTGAAAATCAGTGCTCCATTTGTGACAAATTTTTACTGACCAAACATTTGCACTACGTTTCTTAAAAATATTTAGCTCGATATCCTGAACCCCCTGGTAATGTTTATTTAATCCTTGACTGGTCATATCTGCCTGACAAATGTCCTACTGACCACAACCAATGTATGGCATTAGGTTTTGTGTAAAATATTTTCTGAACCGAGAAAAGAGGTTCCAAATCCTTCTGAATTTTCTTTTTATATTCTTAACTACTTTTTCACCAAGGTAACATGCCCCAGGTGCTTTAAAATTAACTATTTGCCATTACATGCCAAAATAATTCTTAAGAGGTAGGATCCAAAGCCCTGTTGAAGTGATCTGTAAATCCAACCATGTAATGAAGAGTAAAAATCAATATTATGTCATCATATTTCTCCATTAAGTTAGCAACATTTGAAAATATGTATCATAATTCAAAATATTCAGAGAACAAGTCTAAAACAAAAAACTGCTTTTGCGTAGTCAAACAAGCTATATATAAAGACCAGAAATTTACAATAAATGATATAAACATAGCTTCCATGCATGTCCACACAGGAAATTAACCAAATCTTCATTGGCTCTCATTTTGCAAGCATACTTTGTGCTTCCTCATGCACAATTTCTTCATTCATTGAGTGGTGGGTAAATGTAAACGTCCTATTAGCATCAGCGTCCAGCATTCGGGGGATCCTATTTCACAGACATCTTCTTGCCTTCTAATATGTGTACGGAGGTCTTCATATAAAACTGAAGAGGGCAGCTTATGTGTATTTTGGACATCTGCCTCTCTCCCTTTAAGAGGTATAATGACTTAATGTGGCAAATTTAGTTACCTCCCAACCCACTATCCAAATGGGCAGTGCCGTACATCCCCCATCCTAACCACCATTACCACAAGTATTTCTCTTTAGCAGGGGAGGCCGAAACCGTGCTTACACTGAAATTCAATTAATCATTAGCTGAAAATCACTGATGCGTTTTTAAAAAATAAGTACAAAATCTTAAACTTGGCTGACACCTTCAAACTGAACACCTCTGATTTAGCTAATGAGGAGATACCAGGTTTACCTTGAGCGAGGAACAGGATTTTATTTTGCACCTGAACATGGCACAGGAAATTATTTTACACCTGTACTCTTGGCACAGGAATTTATTTTGCAACCCCTCCAGGAAATGACCGTTTGAACAACCCCAGATTTCGCTGCCATATAAAATCATGGAACAGACGTTTGCCTTACATAACTCCGGGGCACTTCTCCAATATGAATGCCCCAAACTTAAAATAAATGAAATCTTAAAAAGCCCTTGAAACCTTAAATATGGCCTTCCAGCTGTCTTCATAAAATGATTGACCCAGGCTACCTCCTCATCTCTATATTCATTTAAAAACCAGCTACAAGGTTTCCTGAACAACATCATTTTTGTTTTTATCATATTTCATTTGAAAGAACAGTTCCCAAACTAGTAATTTGTGTATAGCAGGCCATGTTGAAGACCTGCCAGGGGAAAGTCCAAAATAGATGTGTCATCGGCATAAAGAGGCATGCTATAAAATGTACCCTTGCGAGAAGGCAGATATTCTTTCCTAAGCAAAGTGCTAGAGTCAAAGTCTAAATGGAATAAATTAGGGCCAACTGACATCCCTTTAATTGCTGTGAAAAAAGCAATGTATAGTTACAATACAGTAATCAATGACTGAGGAACAGTTTTATTGGTCTTGTATGCTTAGGAATCACCATTTGCCACTAAAGATTCCGCAAAATCCCCAGACAGAACCTTAAAGTACACTTGAAAATCAGTGCTCCATTTGTGACAAATTTTTACTGACCAAACATTTGCACGACGTTTCTTAAAAATATTTAGCTCGATATCCTGAACCCCCTGGTAATGTTTATTTAATCCTTGACTGGTCATATCTGCCTGACAAATGTCCTACTGACCACAACCAATGTATGGCATTAGGTTTTGTGTAAAATATTTTCTGAACCGAGAAAAGAGGTTCCAAATCCTTCTGAATTTTCTTTTTATATTCTTAACTACTTTTTCACCAAGGTAACATGCCCCAGGTGCTTTAAAATTAACTATTTGCCATTACATGCCAAAATAATTCTTAAGAGGTAGGATCCAAAGCCCTGTTGAAGTGATCTGTAAATCCAACCATGTAATGAAGAGTAAAAATCAATATTATGTCATCATATTTCTCCATTAAGTTAGCAACATTTGAAAATATGTATCATAATTCAAAATATTCAGAGAACAAGTCTAAAACAAAAAACTGCTTTTGCGTAGTCAAACAAGCTATATATAAAGACCAGAAATTTACAATAAATGATATAAACATAGCTTCCATGCATGTCCACACAGGAAATTAAACAAATCTTCATTGGCTCCCATTTTGCAGGCATACATTGTGCTTCCTCATGCACAACTTCTTCATTGATTGAGGGGTGGGTAAATGTAAACGTGATATTGTATCAGCCTCCAGCATTCGGGGGATCCTATTTCACAGACATCTTCTTGCCTTGTAATATGTGTACGGAGGTCTTCATATAAAACTGAAGAGGGCAGCTTATGTGTATTTTGGACATCTGCCTCTCTCCCTATCGGACAAACTCTTACTTTAAGAGGTATAATGACTTAATGTGGCAAATTTAGTTACCTCCCAACCCACTATCCAAATGGGCAGTGCGTACATCCCCCCATCCTAACCCCCATTACCACAAGTATTTCTCTTTAGCAGGGGAGGCCGAAATCGTGCTTACACTGAAATTCAATTTATGATTAGCAGAAAATCACTGATGCGTTTTTAAAAAATAAGTCCAAAATCTTAACTTGGCCGACTCCTTCAAACTGAACACCTCTGATTTAGCTAATAAGGAGATACCAGGTTTACCTTGAGCGAGGAACAGGATTTTATTTTGCACCTGAACATGGCACAGGAAATTATTTTACACCTGTACTCTTGGCACAGGAATTTATTTTGCAACCCCTCCAGGAAATGACCGTTTGAACAACCCCAGATTTCGCTGCCATATGAAATCATGGAACAGACGTTTGCCTTACATAACTCCGGGGCACTTCTCCAATATGAATGCCCCAAACTTAAAAGAAATGAAATCTTAAAAAGCCCTTGAAACCTTAAAGATGGCCTTCCAGCTGTCTTCATAAAATGATTGACCCAGGCTACCTCCTCATCTCTATATTCATTTAAAAACCAGCTACAAGGTTTCCTGAACAACATCATTTTTGTTTTTATCATATTTCATTTGAAACAACAGTTCCCAAACTAGTAATTTGTGTATAGCAGGCCATGTTGAAGACCTGCCAGGGGAAAGTCCAAAATAGATGTGTCATCGGCATAAAGAGGCATGCTAATGTACCCTTGCGAGAAGGCAGATATTCTTTCCTAAGCAAAGTGCTAGAGTCAAAGTCCAAATGGAATAAATTAGCGCCAACTGACATCCCTTTAATTGCTGCGAAAAAACAATGTATAATTACAATATAGTAATCAATGACTGAGGAACAGTTTTACTGGTCTTGTATGCTTAGGAAAACACCATTTGCCACTAAAGATTCCACAAAATCCCCAGACAGAACCCTAAAGTACACTTGAAAATCAGTGCTCCTTTTGTGACAAATTTTTACTGACCAAATATTTGCACTACGTTTCTTAAAAATATTTAGCTCGATATCCTGAACCCCCTGGTAATGTTTATTTAATCCTTGACTGGTCATATCTGCCTGACAAATGTCCTACTGACCACAACCAAAGTATGGCATTAGGTTTTGTGTAAAATATTTTCTGAACCGAGAAAAGAGGTTCCAAATCCTTCTGAATTTTCTTTTTATATTCCTAACTACTTTTTCACCAATGTAACATGCCCCAGGTGCTTTAAAATTAACTATTTGCCATTACATGCCAAAATAATTCTTAAGAGGTAGGATTCAAAGCCCTGTTGAAGTGATCTGTAAATCCAACCATGTAATGACCAGTATAAATCAATATTATGTCATCGTATTTCTCCATTAAGTTAGCAACATTTGAAAATATGTATCATATTTCAAAAAATTCAGAGACCAAGTCTAAAACAAAAAACTGCTTTTGCGTATTCAAAAAAGTTATATATAAAGACCTGAAATTTACAAGAAATGATATAAACATAGCTTCCATGCATATCCACACAAGAAATTAACCAAATCTTCATTGGCTCTCATTTTGCAGGCATACTTTGTGCTTCTTCATGCACAATTTCTTCATTCATTGAGTGGTGGGTAAATGTAAACGTCCTATTAGCATCAGCCTCCAGCATTCGGGGGATCCTATTTCACAGACATCTTCTTGCCTTCTAATATGTGTACGGAGGTCTTCATATAAAACTGAAGAGGGCAGCTTATGTGTATTTTGGACATCTGCCTTTCTCCCTATCGGACAAGCTCTTACTTTAAGAGGTATAAAGACTTAATGTGGCAAATTTAGTTACCTCCCAACCCACTATCCAAATGGGCAGTGCCGTACATCACCCCATCCTAACCCCAATTACCACAAGTATTTCTCTTTAGCAGGGGAGGCCGAAATCGTGCTTACACTGAAATTCAATTTATGATTAGCAGAAAATCACTGATGCGTTTTTAAAAAATAAGTACAAAATCTTAACTTGGCCGACTCCTTCAAACTGAACACCTCTGATTTAGCTAATAAGGAGATACCAGGTTTACCTTGAGCGAGGAACAGGATTTTATTTTGCACCTGAACATGGCACAGGAAATTATTTTACACCTGTACTCTTGCCACAGGAATTTATTTTGCAACCCCTCCAGGAAATGACCGTTTGAACAACCCCAGATTTCGCTGCCATATAAAATCATCGAACAGACGTTTGCCTTACATAACTCCGGGGCACTTCTCCAATATAAATGCCCCAAACTTAAAAGAAATGAAATCTTAAAAAGCCCTTGAAACCTTAAAGATGGCCTTCCAGCTGTCTTCATAAAATGATTGACCCAGGCTACCTCCTCATCTCTATATTCATTTAAAAACCAGCTACAAGGTTTCCTGAACAACATCATTTTTGTTTTTATCATATTTCATTTGAAACAACAGTTCCCAAACTAGTAATTTGTGTATAGCAGGCCATGTTGAAGACCTGCCAGGGGAAAGTCCAAAATAGATGTGTCATCGGCATAAAGAGGCATGCTAATGTACCCTTGCGAGAAGGCAGATATTCTTTCCTAAGCAAAGTGCTAGAGTCAAAGTCCAAATGGAATAAATTAGCGCCAACTGACATCCCTTTAATTGCTGCGAAAAAACAATGTATAATTACAATATAGTAATCAATGACTGAGGAACAGTTTTACTGGTCTTGTATGCTTAGGAAAACACCATTTGCCACTAAAGATTCCGCAAAATCCCCAGACAGAACCCTAAAGTACACTTGAAAATCAGTGCTCCTTTTGTGACAAATTTTTACTGACCAAATATTTGCACTACGTTTCTTAAAAATATTTAGCTCGATATCCTGAACCCCCTGGTAATGTTTATTTAATCCTTGACTGGTCATATCTGCCTGACAAATGTCCTACTGACCACAACCAATGTATGGCATTAGGTTTTGTGTAAAATATTTTCTGAACCGAGAAAAGAGGTTCCAAATCCTTCTGAATTTTCTTTTTATATTCCTAACTACTTTTTCACCAATGTAACATGCCCCAGGTGCTTTAAAATTAACTATTTGCCATTACATGCCAAAATAATTCTTAACAGGTAGGATCCAAAGCCCTGTTGAAGTGATCTGTAAATCCAACCATGTAATGACCAGTATAAATCAATATTATGTCATCGTATTTCTCCATTAAGTTAGCAACATTTGAAAATATGTATCATATTTCAAAAAATTCAGGGACCAAGTCTAAAACAAAAAACTGCTTTTGCGTATTCAAACAAGTTATATATAAAGACCTGAAATTTACAATAAATGATATAAACATAGCTTCCATGCATGTCCACACAGGAAATTAACCAAATCTTCATTGGCTCTCATTTTGCAGGCATACTTTGTGCTTCCTCATGCACAATTTCTTCATTCATTGAGTGGTGGGTAAATGTAAACGTCCTATTAGCATCAGCCTCCAGCATTCGGGGGATCCTATTTCACAGACATCTTCTTGCCTTCTAATATGTGTACGGAGGTCTTCATATAAAACTGAAGAGGGCAGCTTATGTGTATTTTGGACATCTGCCTTTCTCCCTATCAGACAAGCTCTTACTTTAAGAGGTATAATAACTCAATGTGGCAAATTTAGTTACCTCCCAACCCACTATCCAAATGGGCAGTGCCGTACATCCCCCATCCTAACCACCATTACCACAAGTATTTCTCTTTAGCAGGGGAGGCCGAAATCGTGCTTACACTGAAATTCAATTAATCATTAGCAGAAAATCACTGATGCGTTTTTAAAAAATAAGTACAAAATCTTAACTTGGCTGACACCTTCAAACTGAACACCTCTGATTTAGCTAATGAGGAGATACCAGGTTTACCTTGAGCGAGGAACAGGATTTTATTTTGCACCTGAACATGGCACAGGAAATTATTTTACACCTGTACTCTTGGCACAGGAATTTATTTTGCAACCCCTCCAGGAAATGACCGTTTGAACAACCCCAGATTTCGCTGCCATATAAAATCATGGAACAGACGTTTGCCTTACATAACTCCGGGGCACTTCTCCAATATGAATGCCCCAAACTTAAAAGAAATGAAATCTTAAAAAGCCCTTGAAACCTTAAATATGGCCTTCCAGCTGTCTTCATAAAATGATTGACCCAGGCTACCTCCTCATCTCTATATTCATTTAAAAACCAGCTACAAGGTTTCCTGAACAACATCATTTTTGTTTTTATCATATTTCATTTGAAAGAACAGTTCCCAAACTAGTAATTTGTGTATAGCAGGCCATGTTGAAGACCTGCCAGGGGAAAGTCCAAAATAGATGTGTCATCGGCATAAAGAGGCATGCTAATGTACCCTTGCGAGAAGGCAGATATTCTTTCCTAAGCAAAGTGCTAGAGTCAAGGTCCAAATGGAATAAATTAGGGCCAACTGACATCCCTTTAATTGCTGCGAAAAAACAATGTACAATTACAATATAGTAATCAATGACTGAGGAACAGTTTTACTGGTCTTGTATGCTTAGGAAAACACCATTTGCCACTAAAGATTCCGCAAAATCCCCAGACAGAACCCTAAAGTACACTTGAAAATCAGTGCTCCATTTGTGACAAATTTTTACTGACCAAACATTTGCACTACGTTTCTTAAAAATATTTAGCTCGATATCCTGAACCCCCTGGTAATGTTTATTTAATCCTTGACTGGTCATATCTGCCTGACAAATGTCCTACTGACCACAACCAATGTATGGCATTAGGTTTTGTGTAAAATATTTTCTGAACCGAGAAAAGAGGTTCCAAATCCTTCTGAATTTTCTTTTTATATTCCTAACTACTTTTTCACCAATGTAACATGCCCCAGGTGCTTTAAAATTAACTATTTGCCATTACATGCCAAAATAATTCTTAACAGGTAGGATCCAAAGCCCTGTTGAAGTGATCTGTAAATCCAACCATGTAATGACCAGTATAAATCAATATTATGTCATCGTATTTCTCCATTAAGTTAGCAACATTTGGAAATATGTATCATATTTCAAAAAATTCAGGGACCAAGTCTAAAACAAAAAACTGCTTTTGCGTATTCAAACAAGTTATATATAAAGACCTGAAATTTACAATAAATGATATAAACATAGCTTCCATGCATGTCCACACAGGAAATTAACCAAATCTTCATTGGCTCTCATTTTGCAGGCATACTTTGTGCTTCCTCATGCACAATTTCTTCATTCATTGAGTGGTGGGTAAATGTAAACGTCCTATTAGCATCAGCCTCCAGCATTCGGGGGATCCTATTTCACAGACATCTTCTTGTCTTCTAATATGTGTACGGAGGTCTTCATATAAAACTGAAGAGGGCAGCTTATGTGTATTTTGGACATCTGCCTCTCTCCCTTTAAGAGGTATAATGACTTAATGTGGCAAATTTAGTTACCTCCCAACCCACTATCCAAATGGGCAGTGCCGTACATCCCCCATCCTAACCACCATTACCACAAGTATTTCTCTTTAGCAGGGGAGGCCGAAACCGTGCTTACACTGAAATTCAATTAATCATTAGCAGAAAATCACTCATGCGTTTTTAAAAAATAAGTACAAAATCTTAACTTGGCTGACACCTTCAAACTGAACACCTCTGATTTAGCTAATGAGGAGATACCAGGTTTACCTTGAGCGAGGAACAGGATTTTATTTTGCACCTGAACATGGCACAGGAAATTATTTTACACCTGTACTCTTGGCACAGGAATTTATTTTGCAACCCCTCCAGGAAATGACCGTTTGAACAACCCCAGATTTCGCTGCCATATAAAATCATGGAACAGACGTTTGCCTTACATAACTCCGGGGCACTTCTCCAATATGAATGCCCCAAACTTAAAATAAATGAAATCTTAAAAAGCCCTTAAACCTTAAATATGGCCTTCCAGCTGTCTTCATAAAATGATTGACCCAGGCTACCTCCTCATCTCTATATTCATTTAAAAACCAGCTACAAGGTTTCCTGAACAACATCATTTTTGTTTTTATCATATTTCATTTGAAAGAACAGTTCCCAAACTAGTAATTTGTGTATAGCAGGCCATGTTGAAGACCTTCCAGGGGAAAGTCCAAAATAGATGTGTCATCGGCATAAAGAGGCATGCTATAAAATGTACCCTTGCGAGAAGGCATATATTCTTTCCTAAGCAAAGTGCTAGAGTCAAAGTCTAAATGGAATAAATTAGGGCCAACTGACATCCCTTTAATTGCTGTGAAAAAAGCAATGTATAGTTACAATACAGTAATCAATGACTGAGGAACAGTTTTACTGGTCTTGTATGCTTAGGAATCACCATTTGCCACTAAAGATTCCGCAAAATCCCCAGACAGAACCTTAAAGTACACTTGAAAATCAGTGCTCCATTTGTGACAAATTTTTACTGACCAAACATTTGCACGACGTTTCTTAAAAATATTTAGCTCGATATCCTGAACCCCCTGGTAATGTTTATTTAATCCTTGACTGGTCATACCTGCCTGACAAATGTCCTACTGACCACAACCAATGTATGGCATTAGGTTTTGTGTAAAATATTTTCTGAACCGAGAAAAGAGGTTCCAAATCCTTCTGAATTTTCTTTTTATATTCTTAACTTCTTTTTCACCAAGGTAACATGCCCCAGGTGCTTTAAAATTAACTATTTGCCATTACATGCCAAAATAATTCTTAAGAGGTAGGATCCAAAGCCCTGTTGAAGTGATCTGTAAATCCAACCATGTAATGAAGAGTAAAAATCAATATTATGTCATCATATTTCTCCATTAAGTTAGCAACATTTGAAAATATGTATCATAATTCAAAATATTCAGAGAACAAGTCTAAAACAAAAAACTGCTTTTGCGTAGTCAAACAAGCTATATATAAAGACCAGAAATTTACAATAAATGATATAAACATAGCTTCCATGCATGTCCACACAGGAAATTAAACAAATCTTCATTGGCTCCCATTTTGCAGGCATACATTGTGCTTCCTCATGCACAACTTCTTCATTGATTGAGGGGTGGGTAAATGTAAACGTGATATTGTATCAGCCTCCAGCATTCGGGGGATCCTATTTCACAGACATCTTCTTGCCTTGTAATATGTGTACGGAGGTCTTCATATAAAACTGAAGAGGGCAGCTTATGTGTATTTTGGACATCTGCCTCTCTCCCTATCGGACAAACTCTTACTTTAAGAGGTATAATGACTTAATGTGGCAAATTTAGTTACCTCCCAACCCACTATCCAAATGGGCAGTGCGTACATCCCCCCATCCTAACCCCCATTACCACAAGTATTTCTCTTTAGCAGGGGAGGCCGAAATCGTGCTTACACTGAAATTCAATTTATGATTAGCAGAAAATCACTGATGCGTTTTTAAAAAATAAGTCCAAAATCTTAACTTGGCCGACTCCTTCAAACTGAACACCTCTGATTTAGCTAATAAGGAGATACCAGGTTTACCTTGAGCGAGGAACAGGATTTTATTTTGCACCTGAACATGGCACAGGAAATTATTTTACACCTGTACTCTTGGCACAGGAATTTATTTTGCAACCCCTCCAGGAAATGACCGTTTGAACAACCCCAGATTTCGCTGCCATATGAAATCATGGAACAGACGTTTGCCTTACATAACTCCGGGGCACTTCTCCAATATGAATGCCCCAAACTTAAAAGAAATGAAATCTTAAAAAGCCCTTGAAACCTTAAAGATGGCCTTCCAGCTGTCTTCATAAAATGATTGACCCAGGCTACCTCCTCATCTCTATATTCATTTAAAAACCAGCTACAAGGTTTCCTGAACAACATCATTTTTGTTTTTATCATATTTCATTTGAAACAACAGTTCCCAAAATAGTAATTTGTGTATAGCAGGCCATGTTGAAGACCTGCCAGGGGAAAGTCCAAAATAGATGTGTCATCGGCATAAAGAGGCATGCTAATGTACCCTTGCGAGAAGGCAGATATTCTTTCCTAAGCAAAGTGCTAGAGTCAAAGTCCAAATGGAATAAATTAGCGCCAACTGACATCCCTTTAATTGCTGCGAAAAAACAATGTATAATTACAATATAGTAATCAATGACTGAGGAACAGTTTTACTGGTCTTGTATGCTTAGGAAAACACCATTTGCCACTAAAGATTCCGCAAAATCCCCAGACAGAACCCTAAAGTACACTTGAAAATCAGTGCTCCTTTTGTGACAAATTTTTACTGACCAAATATTTGCACTACGTTTCTTAAAAATATTTAGCTCGATATCCTGAACCCCCTGGTAATGTTTATTTAATCCTTGACTGGTCATATCTGCCTGACAAATGTCCTACTGACCACAACCAATGTATGGCATTAGGTTTTGTGTAAAATATTTTCTGAACCGAGAAAAGAGGTTCCAAATCCTTCTGAATTTTCTTTTTATATTCCTAACTACTTTTTCACCAATGTAACATGCCCCAGGTGCTTTAAAATTAACTATTTGCCATTACATGCCAAAATAATTCTTAAGAGGTAGGATTCAAAGCCCTGTTGAAGTGATCTGTAAATCCAACCATGTAATGACCAGTATAAATCAATATTATGTCATCGTATTTCTCCATTAAGTTAGCAACATTTGAAAATATGTATCATATTTCAAAAAATTCAGAGACCAAGTCTAAAACAAAAAACTGCTTTTGCGTATTCAAAAAAGTTATATATAAAGACCTGAAATTTACAAGAAATGATATAAACATAGCTTCCATGCATATCCACACAGGAAATTAACCAAATCTTCATTGGCTCTCATTTTGCAGGCATACTTTGTGCTTCTTCATGCACAATTTCTTCATTCATTGAGTGGTGGGTAAATGTAAACGTCCTATTAGCATCAGCCTCCAGCATTCGGGGGATCCTATTTCACAGACATCTTCTTGCCTTCTAATATGTGTACGGAGGTCTTCATATAAAACTGAAGAGGGCAGCTTATGTGTATTTTGGACATCTGCCTTTCTCCCTATCGGACAAGCTCTTACTTTAAGAGGTATAAAGACTTAATGTGGCAAATTTAGTTACCTCCCAACCCACTATCCAAATGGGCAGTGCCGTACATCACCCCATCCTAACCCCAATTACCACAAGTATTTCTCTTTAGCAGGGGAGGCCGAAATCGTGCTTACACTGAAATTCAATTTATGATTAGCAGAAAATCACTGATGCGTTTTTAAAAAATAAGTACAAAATCTTAACTTGGCTGACACCTTCAAACTGAACACCTCTGATTTAGCTAATAAGGAGATACCAGGTTTACCTTGAGCGAGGAACAGGATTTTATTTTGCACCTGAACATGGCACAGGAAATTATTTTACACCTGTACTCTTGGCACAGGAATTTATTTTGCAACCCCTCCAGGAAATGACCGTTTGAACAACCCCAGATTTCGCTGCCATATAAAATCATCGAACAGACGTTTGCCTTACATAACTCCGGGGCACTTCTCCAATATGAATGCCCCAAACTTAAAATAAATGAAATCTTAAAAAGCCCTTGAAACCTTAAATATGGCCTTCCAGCTGTCTTCATAAAATGATTGACCCAGGCTACCTCCTCATCTCTATATTCATTTAAAAACCAGCTACAAGGTTTCCTGAACAACATCATTTTTGTTTTTATCATATTTCATTTGAAAGAACAGTTCCCAAACTAGTAATTTGTGTATAGCAGGCCATGTTGAAGACCTGCCAGGGGAAAGTCCAAAATAGATGTGTCATCGGCATAAAGAGGCATGCTATAAAATGTACCCTTGCGAGAAGGCAGATATTCTTTCCTAAGCAAAGTGCTAGAGTCAAAGTCTAAATGGAATAAATTAGGGCCAACTGACATCCCTTTAATTGATGTGAAAAAAGCAATGTATAGTTACAATACAGTAATCAATGACTGAGGAACAGTTTTACTGGTCTTGTATGCTTAGGAATCACCATTTGCCACTAAAGATTCCGCAAAATCCCCAGACAGAACCTTAAAGTACACTTGAAAATCAGTGCTCCATTTGTGACAAATTTTTACTGACCAAACATTTGCACTACGTTTCTTAAAAATATTTAGCTCGATATCCTGAACCCCCTGGTAATGTTTATTTAATCCTTGACTGGTCATATCTGCCTGACAAATGTCCTACTGACCACAACCAATGTATGGCATTAGGTTTTGTGTAAAATATTTTCTGAACCGAGAAAAGAGGTTCCAAATCCTTCTGAATTTTCTTTTTATATTCTTAACTACTTTTTCACCAAGGTAACATGCCCCAGGTGCTTTAAAATTAACTATTTGCCATTACATGCCAAAATAATTCTTAAGAGGTAGGATCCAAAGCCCTGTTGAAGTGATCTGTAAATCCAACCATGTAATGAAGAGTAAAAATCAATATTATGTCATCATATTTCTCCATTAAGTTAGCAACATTTGAAAATATGTATCATAATTCAAAATATTCAGAGAACAAGTCTAAAACAAAAAACTGCTTTTGCGTAGTCAAACAAGCTATATATAAAGACCAGAAATTTACAATAAATGATATAAACATAGCTTCCATGCATGTCCACACAGGAAATTAAACAAATCTTCATTGGCTCCCATTTTGCAGGCATACATTGTGCTTCCTCATGCACAATTTCTTCATTCATTGAGTGGTGGGTAAATGTAAACGTCCTATTAGCATCAGCCTCCAGCATTCGGGGGATCCTATTTCACAGACATCTTCTTGCCTTCTAATATGTGTACGGAGGTCTTCATATAAAACTGAAGAGGGCAGCTTATGTGTATTTTGGACATCTGCCTCTCTCCCTTTAAGAGGTATAATGACTTAATGTGGCAAATTTAGTTACCTCCCAACCCACTATCCAAATGGGCAGTGCCGTACATCCCCCATCCTAACCACCATTACCACAAGTATTTCTCTTTAGCAGGGGAGGCCGAAACCGTGCTTACACTGAAATTCAATTAATCATTAGCTGAAAATCACTGATGCGTTTTTAAAAAATAAGTACAAAATCTTAAACTTGGCTGACACCTTCAAACTGAACACCTCTGATTTAGCTAATGAGGAGATACCAGGTTTACCTTGAGCGAGGAACAGGATTTTATTTTGCACCTGAACATGGCACAGGAAATTATTTTACACCTGTACTCTTGGCACAGGAATTTATTTTGCAACCCCTCCAGGAAATGACCGTTTGAACAACCCCAGATTTCGCTGCCATATAAAATCATGGAACAGACGTTTGCCTTACATAACTCCGGGGCACTTCTCCAATATGAATGCCCCAAACTTAAAATAAATGAAATCTTAAAAAGCCCTTGAAACCTTAAATATGGCCTTCCAGCTGTCTTCATAAAATGATTGACCCAGGCTACCTCCTCATCTCTATATTCATTTAAAAACCAGCTACAAGGTTTCCTGAACAACATCATTTTTGTTTTTATCATATTTCATTTGAAAGAACAGTTCCCAAACTAGTAATGTGTGTATCGCAGGCCATGTTGAAGACCTGCCAGGGGAAAGTCCAAAATAGATGTGTCATCGGCATAAAGAGGCATGCTATAAAATGTACCCTTGCAAGAAGGCAGATATTCTTTCCTAAGCAAAGTGCTAGAGTCAAAGTCTAAATGGAATAAATTAGGGCCAACTGACATCCCTTTAATTGCTGTGAAAAAAGCAATGTATAGTTACAATACAGTAATCAATGACTGAGGAACAGTTTTACTGGTCTTGTATGCTTAGGAATCACCATTTGCCACTAAAGATTCCGCAAAATCCCCAGACAGAACCTTAAAGTACACTTGAAAATCAGTGCTCCATTTGTGACAAATTTTTACTGACCAAACATTTGCACGACGTTTCTTAAAAATATTTAGCTCGATATCCTGAACCCCCTGGTAATGTTTATTTAATCCTTGACTGGTCATATCTGCCTGACAAATGTCCTACTGACCACAACCAATGTATGGCATTAGGTTTTGTGTAAAATATTTTCTGAACCGAGAAAAGAGGTTCCAAATCCTTCTGAATTTTCTTTTTATATTCTTAACTACTTTTTCACCAAGGTAACATGCCCCAGGTGCTTTAAAAATTAACTATTTGCCATTACATGCCAAAATAATTCTTAAGAGGTAGGATCCAAAGCCCTGTTGAAGTGATCTGTAAATCCAACCATGTAATGAAGAGTAAAAATCAATATTATGTCATCATATTTCTCCATTAAGTTAGCAACATTTGAAAATATGTATCATAATTCAAAATATTCAGAGAACAAGTCTAAAACAAAAAACTGCTTTTGCGTAGTCAAACAAGCTATATATAAAGACCAGAAATTTACAATAAATGATATAAACATAGCTTCCATGCATGTCCACACAGGAAATTAAACAAATCTTCATTGGCTCCCATTTTGCAGGCATACATTGTGCTTCCTCATGCACAACTTCTTCATTGATTGAGGGGTGGGTAAATGTAAACGTGATATTGTATCAGCCTCCAGCATTCGGGGGATCCTATTTCACAGACATCTTCTTGCCTTGTAATATGTGTACGGAGGTCTTCATATAAAACTGAAGAGGGCAGCTTATGTGTATTTTGGACATCTGCCTCTCTCCCTTTAAGAGGTATAATGACTTAATGTGGCAAATTTAGTTACCTCCCAACCCACTATCCAAATGGGCAGTGCCGTACATCCCCCCATCCTGACCCCCCTTACCACAAGTATTTCTCTTTAGCAGAGGAGGCCGAAACCGTGCTTACACTGAAATTCAATTTATGATTAGCAGAAAATCACTGATGCGTTTTTAAAAAATAAGTACAAAATCTTAACTTGGCTGACACCTTCAAACTGAACACCTCTGATTTAGCTAATAAGGAGATACCAGGTTTACCTTGAGCGAGGAACAGGATTTTATTTTGCACCTGAACATGGCACAGGAAATTATTTTACACCTGTACTCTTGCCACAGGAATTTATTTTGCAACCCCTCCAGGAAATGACCGTTTGAACAACCCCAGATTTGGCTGCCATATAAAATCATCGAACAGACGTTTGCCTTACATAACTCCGGGGCACTTCTCCAATATGAATGCCCCAAACTTAAAAGAAATGAAATCGTAAAAAGCCCTTGAAACCTTAAAGATGGCCTTCCAGCTGTCTTCATAAAATGATTGACCCAGGCTACCTCCTCATCTCTATATTCATTTAAAAACCAGCTACAAGGTTTCCTGAACAACATCATTTTTGTTTTTATCATATTTCATTTGAAACAACAGTTCCCAAACTAGTAATTTGTGTATAGCAGGCCATGTTGAAGACCTGCCAGGGGAAAGTCCAAAATAGATGTGTCATCGGCATAAAGAGGCATGCTAATGTACCCTTGCGAGAAGGCAGATATTCTTTCCTAAGCAAAGTGCTAGAGTCAAAGTCCAAATGGAATAAATTAGGGCCAACTGACATCCCTTTAATTGCTGCGAAAAAACAATGTACAATTACAATATAGTAATCAATGACTGAGGAACAGTTTTACTGGTCTTGTATGCTTAGGAAAACACCATTTGCCACTAAAGATTCCGCAAAATTCCCAGACAGAACCCTAAAGTACACTTGAAAATCAGTGCTCCATTTGTGACAAATTTTTACTGATCAAACATTTGCACTACGTTTCTTAAAAATATTTAGCTCGATATCCTGAACCCCGTGGTAATGTTTATTTAATCCTTGACTGGTCATATCTGCCTGACAAATGTCCTACTGACCACAACCAATGTATGGCATTATGTTTTGTGTAAAATATTTTCTGAACCCTGAAAAGAGGTTCCAAATCCTTCTGAATTTTCTTTTTATATTCCTAACTACTTTTTCACCAATGTAACATGCCCCAGGTGCTTTAAAATTAACTATTTGCCATTACATGCCAACATAATTCTTAAGAGGTAGGATCCAAAGCCCTGTTGAAGTGATCTGTAAATCCAACCATGTAATGACCAGTATAAATCAATATTATGTCATCATATTTCTCCATTAAGTTAGCAACATTTGAAAATATGTATCATATTTCAAAAAATTCAGAGAACAAGTCTAAAACAAAAAACTGCTTTTGCGTAGTCAAACAAGCTATATATAAAGACCAGAAATTTACAATAAATTATATAAACATAGCTTCCATGCATGTCCACACAGGAAATTAACCAAATCTTCATTGGCTCCCATTTTGCAGGCATACATTGTGCTTCCTCATGCACAACTTCTTCATTGATTGAGGGGTGGGTAAATGTAAACGTGATATTGTATCAGCCTCCAGCATTCGGGGGATCCTATTTCACAGACATCTTCTTGCCTTGTAATATGTGTACGGAGGTCTTCATATAAAACTGAAGAGGGCAGCTTATGTGTATTTTGGACATCTGCCTCTCTCCCTATCGGACAAACTCTTACTTTAAGAGGTATAATGACTTAATGTGGCAAATTTAGTTACCTCCCAACCCACTATCCAAATGGGCAGTGCGTACATCCCCCCATCCTAACCCCCATTACCACAAGTATTTCTCTTTAGCGGGGGAGGCCGAAATCGTGCTTACACTGAAATTCAATTTATGATTAGCAGAAAATCACTGATGCGTTTTTAAAAAATAAGTCCAAAATCTTAACTTGGCCGACTCCTTCAAACTGAACACCTCTGATTTAGCTAATAAGGAGATACCAGGTTTACCTTGAGCGAGGAACAGGATTTTATTTTGCACCTGAACATGGCACAGGAAATTATTTTACACCTGTACTCTTGGCACAGGAATTTATTTTGCAACCCCTCCAGGAAATGACCGTTTGAACAACCCCAGATTTCGCTGCCATATGAAATCATGGAACAGACGTTTGCCTTACATAACTCCGGGGCACTTCTCCAATATGAATGCCCCAAACTTAAAAGAAATGAAATCTTAAAAAGCCCTTGAAACCTTAAAGATGGCCTTCCAGCTGTCTTCATAAAATGATTGACCCAGGCTACCTCCTCATCTCTATATTCATTTAAAAACCAGCTACAAGGTTTCCTGAACAACATCATTTTTGTTTTTATCATATTTCATTTGAAACAACAGTTCCCAAACTAGTAATTTGTGTATAGCAGGCCATGTTGAAGACCTGCCAGGGGAAAGTCCAAAATAGATGTGTCATCGGCATAAAGAGGCATGCTAATGTACCCTTGCGAGAAGGCAGATATTCTTTCCTAAGCAAAGTGCTAGAGTCAAAGTCCAAATGGAATAAATTAGCGCCAACTGACATCCCTTTAATTGCTGCGAAAAAACAATGTATAATTACAATATAGTAATCAATGACTGAGGAACAGTTTTACTGGTCTTGTATGCTTAGGAAAACACCATTTGCCACTAAAGATTCCGCAAAATCCCCAGACAGAACCCTAAAGTACACTTGAAAATCAGTGCTCCTTTTGTGACAAATTTTTACTGACCAAATATTTGCACTACGTTTCTTAAAAATATTTAGCTCGATATCCTGAACCCCCTGGTAATGTTTATTTAATCCTTGACTGGTCATATCTGCCTGACAAATGTCCTACTGACCACAACCAATGTATGGCATTAGGTTTTGTGTAAAATATTTTCTGAACCGAGAAAAGAGGTTCCAAATCCTTCTGAATTTTCTTTTTATATTCCTAACTACTTTTTCACCAATGTAACATGCCCCAGGTGCTTTAAAATTAACTATTTGCCATTACATGCCAAAATAATTCTTAACAGGTAGGATCCAAAGCCCTGTTGAAGTGATCTGTAAATCCAACCATGTAATGACCAGTATAAATCAATATTATGTCATCGTATTTCTCCATTAAGTTAGCAACATTTGAAAATATGTATCATATTTCAAAAAATTCAGGGACCAAGTCTAAAACAAAAAACTGCTTTTGCGTATTCAAACAAGTTATATATAAAGACCTGAAATTTACAATAAATGATATAAACATAGCTTCCATGCATGTCCACACAGGAAATTAACCAAATCTTCATTGGCTCTCATTTTGCAGGCATACTTTGTGCTTCCTCATGCACAATTTCTTCATTCATTGAGTGGTGGGTAAATGTAAACGTCCTATTAGCATCAGCCTCCGGCATTCGGGGGATCCTATTTCACAGACATCTTCTTGCCTTCTAATATGTGTACGGAGGTCTTCATATAAAACTGAAGAGGGCAGCTTATGTGTATTTTGGACATCTGCCTTTCTCCCTATCAGACAAGCTCTTACTTTAAGAGGTATAATAACTCAATGTGGCAAATTTAGTTACCTCCCAACCCACTATCCAAATGGGCAGTGCCGTACATCCCCCATCCTAACCACCATTACCACAAGTATTTCTCTTTAGCAGGGGAGGCCGAAATCGTGCTTACACTGAAATTCAATTAATCATTAGCAGAAAATCACTGATGCGTTTTTAAAAAATAAGTACAAAATCTTAACTTGGCTGACACCTTCAAACTGAACACCTCTGATTTAGCTAATGAGGAGATACCAGGTTTACCTTGAGCGAGGAACAGGATTTTATTTTGCACCTGAACATGGCACAGGAAATTATTTTACACCTGTACTCTTGGCACAGGAATTTATTTTGCAACCCCTCCAGGAAATGACCGTTTGAACAACCCCAGATTTCGCTGCCATATAAAATCATGGAACAGACGTTTGCCTTACATAACTCCGGGGCACTTCTCCAATATGAATGCCCCAAACTTAAAATAAATGAAATCTTAAAAAGCCCTTGAAACCTTAAATATGGCCTTCCAGCTGTCTTCATAAAATGATTGACCCAGGCTACCTCCTCATCTCTATATTCATTTAAAAACCAGCTACAAGGTTTCCTGAACAACATCATTTTTGTTTTTATCATATTTCATTTGAAAGAACAGTTCCCAAACTAGTAATTTGTGTATAGCAGGCCATGTTGAAGACCTGCCAGGGGAAAGTCCAAAATAGATGTGTCATCGGCATAAAGAGGCATGCTATAAAATGTACCCTTGCGAGAAGGCAGATATTCTTTCCTAAGCAAAGTGCTAGAGTCAAAGTCTAAATGGAATAAATTAGGGCCAACTGACATCCCTTTAATTGCTGTGAAAAAAGCAATGTATAGTTACAATACAGTAATCAATGACTGAGGAACAGTTTTACTGGTCTTGTATGCTTAGGAATCACCATTTGCCACTAAAGATTCCGCAAAATCCCCAGTCAGAACCTTAAAGTACACTTGAAAATCAGTGCTCCATTTGTGACAAATTTTTACTGACCAAACATTTGCACTACGTTTCTTAAAAATATTTAGCTCGATATCCTGAACCCCCTGGTAATGTTTATTTAATCCTTGACTGGTCATATCTGCCTGACAAATGTCCTACTGACCACAACCAATGTATGGCATTAGGTTTTGTGTAAAATATTTTCTGAACCGAGAAAAGAGGTTCCAAATCCTTCTGAATTTTCTTTTTATATTCTTAACTACTTTTTCACCAAGGTAACATGCCCCAGGTGCTTTAAAATTAACTATTTGCCATTACATGCCAAAATAATTCTTAAGAGGTAGGATCCAAAGCCCTGTTGAAGTGATCTGTAAATCCAACCATGTAATGAAGAGTAAAAATCAATATTATGTCATCATATTTCTCCATTAAGTTAGCAACATTTGAAAATATGTATCATAATTCAAAATATTCAGAGAACAAGTCTAAAACAAAAAACTGCTTTTGCGTAGTCAAACAAGCTATATATAAAGACCAGAAATTTACAATAAATGATATAAACATAGCTTCCATGCATGTCCACACAGGAAATTAACCAAATCTTCATTGGCTCTCATTTTGCAAGCATACTTTGTGCTTCCTCATGCACAATTTCTTCATTCATTGAGTGGTGGGTAAATGTAAACGTCCTATTAGCATCAGCGTCCAGCATTCGGGGGATCCTATTTCACAGACATCTTCTTGCCTTCTAATATGTGTACGGAGGTCTTCATATAAAACTGAAGAGGGCAGCTTATGTGTATTTTGGACATCTGCCTCTCTCCCTTTAAGAGGTATAATGACTTAATGTGGCAAATTTAGTTACCTCCCAACCCACTATCCAAATGGGCAGTGCCGTACATCCCCCATCCTAACCACCATTACCACAAGTATTTCTCTTTAGCAGGGGAGGCCGAAACCGTGCTTACACTGAAATTCAATTAATCATTAGCTGAAAATCACTGATGCGTTTTTAAAAAATAAGTACAAAATCTTAAACTTGGCTGACACCTTCAAACTGAACACCTCTGATTTAGCTAATGAGGAGATACCAGGTTTACCTTGAGCGAGGAACAGGATTTTATTTTGCACCTGAACATGGCACAGGAAATTATTTTACACCTGTACTCTTGGCACAGGAATTTATTTTGCAACCCCTCCAGGAAATGACCGTTTGAACAACCCCAGATTTCGCTGCCATATAAAATCATGGAACAGACGTTTGCCTTACATAACTCCGGGGCACTTCTCCAATATGAATGCCCCAAACTTAAAATAAATGAAATCTTAAAAAGCCCTTGAAACCTTAAATATGGCCTTCCAGCTGTCTTCATAAAATGATTGACCCAGGCTACCTCCTCATCTCTATATTCATTTAAAAACCAGCTACAAGGTTTCCTGAACAACATCATTTTTGTTTTTATCATATTTCATTTGAAAGAACAGTTCCCAAACTAGTAATTTGTGTATAGCAGGCCATGTTGAAGACCTGCCAGGGGAAAGTCCAAAATAGATGTGTCATCGGCATAAAGAGGCATGCTATAAAATGTACCCTTGCGAGAAGGCAGATATTCTTTCCTAAGCAAAGTGCTAGAGTCAAAGTCTAAATGGAATAAATTAGGGCCAACTGACATCCCTTTAATTGCTGTGAAAAAAGCAATGTATAGTTACAATACAGTAATCAATGACTGAGGAACAGTTTTATTGGTCTTGTATGCTTAGGAATCACCATTTGCCACTAAAGATTCCGCAAAATCCCCAGACAGAACCTTAAAGTACACTTGAAAATCAGTGCTCCATTTGTGACAAATTTTTACTGACCAAACATTTGCACGACGTTTCTTAAAAATATTTAGCTCGATATCCTGAACCCCCTGGTAATGTTTATTTAATCCTTGACTGGTCATATCTGCCTGACAAATGTCCTACTGACCACAACCAATGTATGGCATTAGGTTTTGTGTAAAATATTTTCTGAACCGAGAAAAGAGGTTCCAAATCCTTCTGAATTTTCTTTTTATATTCTTAACTACTTTTTCACCAAGGTAACATGCCCCAGGTGCTTTAAAATTAACTATTTGCCATTACATGCCAAAATAATTCTTAAGAGGTAGGATCCAAAGCCCTGTTGAAGTGATCTGTAAATCCAACCATGTAATGAAGAGTAAAAATCAATATTATGTCATCATATTTCTCCATTAAGTTAGCAACATTTGAAAATATGTATCATAATTCAAAATATTCAGAGAACAAGTCTAAAACAAAAAACTGCTTTTGCGTAGTCAAACAAGCTATATATAAAGACCAGAAATTTACAATAAATGATATAAACATAGCTTCCATGCATGTCCACACAGGAAATTAAACAAATCTTCATTGGCTCCCATTTTGCAGGCATACATTGTGCTTCCTCATGCACAACTTCTTCATTGATTGAGGGGTGGGTAAATGTAAACGTGATATTGTATCAGCCTCCAGCATTCGGGGGATCCTATTTCACAGACATCTTCTTGCCTTGTAATATGTGTACGGAGGTCTTCATATAAAACTGAAGAGGGCAGCTTATGTGTATTTTGGACATCTGCCTCTCTCCCTATCGGACAAACTCTTACTTTAAGAGGTATAATGACTTAATGTGGCAAATTTAGTTACCTCCCAACCCACTATCCAAATGGGCAGTGCGTACATCCCCCCATCCTAACCCCCATTACCACAAGTATTTCTCTTTAGCAGGGGAGGCCGAAATCGTGCTTACACTGAAATTCAATTTATGATTAGCAGAAAATCACTGATGCGTTTTTAAAAAATAAGTCCAAAATCTTAACTTGGCCGACTCCTTCAAACTGAACACCTCTGATTTAGCTAATAAGGAGATACCAGGTTTACCTTGAGCGAGGAACAGGATTTTATTTTGCACCTGAACATGGCACAGGAAATTATTTTACACCTGTACTCTTGGCACAGGAATTTATTTTGCAACCCCTCCAGGAAATGACCGTTTGAACAACCCCAGATTTCGCTGCCATATGAAATCATGGAACAGACGTTTGCCTTACATAACTCCGGGGCACTTCTCCAATATGAATGCCCCAAACTTAAAAGAAATGAAATCTTAAAAAGCCCTTGAAACCTTAAAGATGGCCTTCCAGCTGTCTTCATAAAATGATTGACCCAGGCTACCTCCTCATCTCTATATTCATTTAAAAACCAGCTACAAGGTTTCCTGAACAACATCATTTTTGTTTTTATCATATTTCATTTGAAACAACAGTTCCCAAACTAGTAATTTGTGTATAGCAGGCCATGTTGAAGACCTGCCAGGGGAAAGTCCAAAATAGATGTGTCATCGGCATAAAGAGGCATGCTAATGTACCCTTGCGAGAAGGCAGATATTCTTTCCTAAGCAAAGTGCTAGAGTCAAAGTCCAAATGGAATAAATTAGCGCCAACTGACATCCCTTTAATTGCTGCGAAAAAACAATGTATAATTACAATATAGTAATCAATGACTGAGGAACAGTTTTACTGGTCTTGTATGCTTAGGAAAACACCATTTGCCACTAAAGATTCCACAAAATCCCCAGACAGAACCCTAAAGTACACTTGAAAATCAGTGCTCCTTTTGTGACAAATTTTTACTGACCAAATATTTGCACTACGTTTCTTAAAAATATTTAGCTCGATATCCTGAACCCCCTGGTAATGTTTATTTAATCCTTGACTGGTCATATCTGCCTGACAAATGTCCTACTGACCACAACCAAAGTATGGCATTAGGTTTTGTGTAAAATATTTTCTGAACCGAGAAAAGAGGTTCCAAATCCTTCTGAATTTTCTTTTTATATTCCTAACTACTTTTTCACCAATGTAACATGCCCCAGGTGCTTTAAAATTAACTATTTGCCATTACATGCCAAAATAATTCTTAAGAGGTAGGATTCAAAGCCCTGTTGAAGTGATCTGTAAATCCAACCATGTAATGACCAGTATAAATCAATATTATGTCATCGTATTTCTCCATTAAGTTAGCAACATTTGAAAATATGTATCATATTTCAAAAAATTCAGAGACCAAGTCTAAAACAAAAAACTGCTTTTGCGTATTCAAAAAAGTTATATATAAAGACCTGAAATTTACAAGAAATGATATAAACATAGCTTCCATGCATATCCACACAAGAAATTAACCAAATCTTCATTGGCTCTCATTTTGCAGGCATACTTTGTGCTTCTTCATGCACAATTTCTTCATTCATTGAGTGGTGGGTAAATGTAAACGTCCTATTAGCATCAGCCTCCAGCATTCGGGGGATCCTATTTCACAGACATCTTCTTGCCTTCTAATATGTGTACGGAGGTCTTCATATAAAACTGAAGAGGGCAGCTTATGTGTATTTTGGACATCTGCCTTTCTCCCTATCGGACAAGCTCTTACTTTAAGAGGTATAAAGACTTAATGTGGCAAATTTAGTTACCTCCCAACCCACTATCCAAATGGGCAGTGCCGTACATCACCCCATCCTAACCCCAATTACCACAAGTATTTCTCTTTAGCAGGGGAGGCCGAAATCGTGCTTACACTGAAATTCAATTTATGATTAGCAGAAAATCACTGATGCGTTTTTAAAAAATAAGTACAAAATCTTAACTTGGCCGACTCCTTCAAACTGAACACCTCTGATTTAGCTAATAAGGAGATACCAGGTTTACCTTGAGCGAGGAACAGGATTTTATTTTGCACCTGAACATGGCACAGGAAATTATTTTACACCTGTACTCTTGCCACAGGAATTTATTTTGCAACCCCTCCAGGAAATGACCGTTTGAACAACCCCAGATTTCGCTGCCATATAAAATCATCGAACAGACGTTTGCCTTACATAACTCCGGGGCACTTCTCCAATATAAATGCCCCAAACTTAAAAGAAATGAAATCTTAAAAAGCCCTTGAAACCTTAAAGATGGCCTTCCAGCTGTCTTCATAAAATGATTGACCCAGGCTACCTCCTCATCTCTATATTCATTTAAAAACCAGCTACAAGGTTTCCTGAACAACATCATTTTTGTTTTTATCATATTTCATTTGAAACAACAGTTCCCAAACTAGTAATTTGTGTATAGCAGGCCATGTTGAAGACCTGCCAGGGGAAAGTCCAAAATAGATGTGTCATCGGCATAAAGAGGCATGCTAATGTACCCTTGCGAGAAGGCAGATATTCTTTCCTAAGCAAAGTGCTAGAGTCAAAGTCCAAATGGAATAAATTAGCGCCAACTGACATCCCTTTAATTGCTGCGAAAAAACAATGTATAATTACAATATAGTAATCAATGACTGAGGAACAGTTTTACTGGTCTTGTATGCTTAGGAAAACACCATTTGCCACTAAAGATTCCGCAAAATCCCCAGACAGAACCCTAAAGTACACTTGAAAATCAGTGCTCCTTTTGTGACAAATTTTTACTGACCAAATATTTGCACTACGTTTCTTAAAAATATTTAGCTCGATATCCTGAACCCCCTGGTAATGTTTATTTAATCCTTGACTGGTCATATCTGCCTGACAAATGTCCTACTGACCACAACCAATGTATGGCATTAGGTTTTGTGTAAAATATTTTCTGAACCGAGAAAAGAGGTTCCAAATCCTTCTGAATTTTCTTTTTATATTCCTAACTACTTTTTCACCAATGTAACATGCCCCAGGTGCTTTAAAATTAACTATTTGCCATTACATGCCAAAATAATTCTTAACAGGTAGGATCCAAAGCCCTGTTGAAGTGATCTGTAAATCCAACCATGTAATGACCAGTATAAATCAATATTATGTCATCGTATTTCTCCATTAAGTTAGCAACATTTGAAAATATGTATCATATTTCAAAAAATTCAGGGACCAAGTCTAAAACAAAAAACTGCTTTTGCGTATTCAAACAAGTTATATATAAAGACCTGAAATTTACAATAAATGATATAAACATAGCTTCCATGCATGTCCACACAGGAAATTAACCAAATCTTCATTGGCTCTCATTTTGCAGGCATACTTTGTGCTTCCTCATGCACAATTTCTTCATTCATTGAGTGGTGGGTAAATGTAAACGTCCTATTAGCATCAGCCTCCAGCATTCGGGGGATCCTATTTCACAGACATCTTCTTGCCTTCTAATATGTGTACGGAGGTCTTCATATAAAACTGAAGAGGGCAGCTTATGTGTATTTTGGACATCTGCCTTTCTCCCTATCAGACAAGCTCTTACTTTAAGAGGTATAATAACTCAATGTGGCAAATTTAGTTACCTCCCAACCCACTATCCAAATGGGCAGTGCCGTACATCCCCCATCCTAACCACCATTACCACAAGTATTTCTCTTTAGCAGGGGAGGCCGAAATCGTGCTTACACTGAAATTCAATTAATCATTAGCAGAAAATCACTGATGCGTTTTTAAAAAATAAGTACAAAATCTTAACTTGGCTGACACCTTCAAACTGAACACCTCTGATTTAGCTAATGAGGAGATACCAGGTTTACCTTGAGCGAGGAACAGGATTTTATTTTGCACCTGAACATGGCACAGGAAATTATTTTACACCTGTACTCTTGGCACAGGAATTTATTTTGCAACCCCTCCAGGAAATGACCGTTTGAACAACCCCAGATTTCGCTGCCATATAAAATCATGGAACAGACGTTTGCCTTACATAACTCCGGGGCACTTCTCCAATATGAATGCCCCAAACTTAAAAGAAATGAAATCTTAAAAAGCCCTTGAAACCTTAAATATGGCCTTCCAGCTGTCTTCATAAAATGATTGACCCAGGCTACCTCCTCATCTCTATATTCATTTAAAAACCAGCTACAAGGTTTCCTGAACAACATCATTTTTGTTTTTATCATATTTCATTTGAAAGAACAGTTCCCAAACTAGTAATTTGTGTATAGCAGGCCATGTTGAAGACCTGCCAGGGGAAAGTCCAAAATAGATGTGTCATCGGCATAAAGAGGCATGCTAATGTACCCTTGCGAGAAGGCAGATATTCTTTCCTAAGCAAAGTGCTAGAGTCAAGGTCCAAATGGAATAAATTAGGGCCAACTGACATCCCTTTAATTGCTGCGAAAAAACAATGTACAATTACAATATAGTAATCAATGACTGAGGAACAGTTTTACTGGTCTTGTATGCTTAGGAAAACACCATTTGCCACTAAAGATTCCGCAAAATCCCCAGACAGAACCCTAAAGTACACTTGAAAATCAGTGCTCCATTTGTGACAAATTTTTACTGACCAAACATTTGCACTACGTTTCTTAAAAATATTTAGCTCGATATCCTGAACCCCCTGGTAATGTTTATTTAATCCTTGACTGGTCATATCTGCCTGACAAATGTCCTACTGACCACAACCAATGTATGGCATTAGGTTTTGTGTAAAATATTTTCTGAACCGAGAAAAGAGGTTCCAAATCCTTCTGAATTTTCTTTTTATATTCCTAACTACTTTTTCACCAATGTAACATGCCCCAGGTGCTTTAAAATTAACTATTTGCCATTACATGCCAAAATAATTCTTAACAGGTAGGATCCAAAGCCCTGTTGAAGTGATCTGTAAATCCAACCATGTAATGACCAGTATAAATCAATATTATGTCATCGTATTTCTCCATTAAGTTAGCAACATTTGGAAATATGTATCATATTTCAAAAAATTCAGGGACCAAGTCTAAAACAAAAAACTGCTTTTGCGTATTCAAACAAGTTATATATAAAGACCTGAAATTTACAATAAATGATATAAACATAGCTTCCATGCATGTCCACACAGGAAATTAACCAAATCTTCATTGGCTCTCATTTTGCAGGCATACTTTGTGCTTCCTCATGCACAATTTCTTCATTCATTGAGTGGTGGGTAAATGTAAACGTCCTATTAGCATCAGCCTCCAGCATTCGGGGGATCCTATTTCACAGACATCTTCTTGTCTTCTAATATGTGTACGGAGGTCTTCATATAAAACTGAAGAGGGCAGCTTATGTGTATTTTGGACATCTGCCTCTCTCCCTTTAAGAGGTATAATGACTTAATGTGGCAAATTTAGTTACCTCCCAACCCACTATCCAAATGGGCAGTGCCGTACATCCCCCATCCTAACCACCATTACCACAAGTATTTCTCTTTAGCAGGGGAGGCCGAAACCGTGCTTACACTGAAATTCAATTAATCATTAGCAGAAAATCACTCATGCGTTTTTAAAAAATAAGTACAAAATCTTAACTTGGCTGACACCTTCAAACTGAACACCTCTGATTTAGCTAATGAGGAGATACCAGGTTTACCTTGAGCGAGGAACAGGATTTTATTTTGCACCTGAACATGGCACAGGAAATTATTTTACACCTGTACTCTTGGCACAGGAATTTATTTTGCAACCCCTCCAGGAAATGACCGTTTGAACAACCCCAGATTTCGCTGCCATATAAAATCATGGAACAGACGTTTGCCTTACATAACTCCGGGGCACTTCTCCAATATGAATGCCCCAAACTTAAAATAAATGAAATCTTAAAAAGCCCTTAAACCTTAAATATGGCCTTCCAGCTGTCTTCATAAAATGATTGACCCAGGCTACCTCCTCATCTCTATATTCATTTAAAAACCAGCTACAAGGTTTCCTGAACAACATCATTTTTGTTTTTATCATATTTCATTTGAAAGAACAGTTCCCAAACTAGTAATTTGTGTATAGCAGGCCATGTTGAAGACCTTCCAGGGGAAAGTCCAAAATAGATGTGTCATCGGCATAAAGAGGCATGCTATAAAATGTACCCTTGCGAGAAGGCATATATTCTTTCCTAAGCAAAGTGCTAGAGTCAAAGTCTAAATGGAATAAATTAGGGCCAACTGACATCCCTTTAATTGCTGTGAAAAAAGCAATGTATAGTTACAATACAGTAATCAATGACTGAGGAACAGTTTTACTGGTCTTGTATGCTTAGGAATCACCATTTGCCACTAAAGATTCCGCAAAATCCCCAGACAGAACCTTAAAGTACACTTGAAAATCAGTGCTCCATTTGTGACAAATTTTTACTGACCAAACATTTGCACGACGTTTCTTAAAAATATTTAGCTCGATATCCTGAACCCCCTGGTAATGTTTATTTAATCCTTGACTGGTCATACCTGCCTGACAAATGTCCTACTGACCACAACCAATGTATGGCATTAGGTTTTGTGTAAAATATTTTCTGAACCGAGAAAAGAGGTTCCAAATCCTTCTGAATTTTCTTTTTATATTCTTAACTTCTTTTTCACCAAGGTAACATGCCCCAGGTGCTTTAAAATTAACTATTTGCCATTACATGCCAAAATAATTCTTAAGAGGTAGGATCCAAAGCCCTGTTGAAGTGATCTGTAAATCCAACCATGTAATGAAGAGTAAAAATCAATATTATGTCATCATATTTCTCCATTAAGTTAGCAACATTTGAAAATATGTATCATAATTCAAAATATTCAGAGAACAAGTCTAAAACAAAAAACTGCTTTTGCGTAGTCAAACAAGCTATATATAAAGACCAGAAATTTACAATAAATGATATAAACATAGCTTCCATGCATGTCCACACAGGAAATTAAACAAATCTTCATTGGCTCCCATTTTGCAGGCATACATTGTGCTTCCTCATGCACAACTTCTTCATTGATTGAGGGGTGGGTAAATGTAAACGTGATATTGTATCAGCCTCCAGCATTCGGGGGATCCTATTTCACAGACATCTTCTTGCCTTGTAATATGTGTACGGAGGTCTTCATATAAAACTGAAGAGGGCAGCTTATGTGTATTTTGGACATCTGCCTCTCTCCCTATCGGACAAACTCTTACTTTAAGAGGTATAATGACTTAATGTGGCAAATTTAGTTACCTCCCAACCCACTATCCAAATGGGCAGTGCGTACATCCCCCCATCCTAACCCCCATTACCACAAGTATTTCTCTTTAGCAGGGGAGGCCGAAATCGTGCTTACACTGAAATTCAATTTATGATTAGCAGAAAATCACTGATGCGTTTTTAAAAAATAAGTCCAAAATCTTAACTTGGCCGACTCCTTCAAACTGAACACCTCTGATTTAGCTAATAAGGAGATACCAGGTTTACCTTGAGCGAGGAACAGGATTTTATTTTGCACCTGAACATGGCACAGGAAATTATTTTACACCTGTACTCTTGGCACAGGAATTTATTTTGCAACCCCTCCAGGAAATGACCGTTTGAACAACCCCAGATTTCGCTGCCATATGAAATCATGGAACAGACGTTTGCCTTACATAACTCCGGGGCACTTCTCCAATATGAATGCCCCAAACTTAAAAGAAATGAAATCTTAAAAAGCCCTTGAAACCTTAAAGATGGCCTTCCAGCTGTCTTCATAAAATGATTGACCCAGGCTACCTCCTCATCTCTATATTCATTTAAAAACCAGCTACAAGGTTTCCTGAACAACATCATTTTTGTTTTTATCATATTTCATTTGAAACAACAGTTCCCAAAATAGTAATTTGTGTATAGCAGGCCATGTTGAAGACCTGCCAGGGGAAAGTCCAAAATAGATGTGTCATCGGCATAAAGAGGCATGCTAATGTACCCTTGCGAGAAGGCAGATATTCTTTCCTAAGCAAAGTGCTAGAGTCAAAGTCCAAATGGAATAAATTAGCGCCAACTGACATCCCTTTAATTGCTGCGAAAAAACAATGTATAATTACAATATAGTAATCAATGACTGAGGAACAGTTTTACTGGTCTTGTATGCTTAGGAAAACACCATTTGCCACTAAAGATTCCGCAAAATCCCCAGACAGAACCCTAAAGTACACTTGAAAATCAGTGCTCCTTTTGTGACAAATTTTTACTGACCAAATATTTGCACTACGTTTCTTAAAAATATTTAGCTCGATATCCTGAACCCCCTGGTAATGTTTATTTAATCCTTGACTGGTCATATCTGCCTGACAAATGTCCTACTGACCACAACCAATGTATGGCATTAGGTTTTGTGTAAAATATTTTCTGAACCGAGAAAAGAGGTTCCAAATCCTTCTGAATTTTCTTTTTATATTCCTAACTACTTTTTCACCAATGTAACATGCCCCAGGTGCTTTAAAATTAACTATTTGCCATTACATGCCAAAATAATTCTTAAGAGGTAGGATTCAAAGCCCTGTTGAAGTGATCTGTAAATCCAACCATGTAATGACCAGTATAAATCAATATTATGTCATCGTATTTCTCCATTAAGTTAGCAACATTTGAAAATATGTATCATATTTCAAAAAATTCAGAGACCAAGTCTAAAACAAAAAACTGCTTTTGCGTATTCAAAAAAGTTATATATAAAGACCTGAAATTTACAAGAAATGATATAAACATAGCTTCCATGCATATCCACACAGGAAATTAACCAAATCTTCATTGGCTCTCATTTTGCAGGCATACTTTGTGCTTCTTCATGCACAATTTCTTCATTCATTGAGTGGTGGGTAAATGTAAACGTCCTATTAGCATCAGCCTCCAGCATTCGGGGGATCCTATTTCACAGACATCTTCTTGCCTTCTAATATGTGTACGGAGGTCTTCATATAAAACTGAAGAGGGCAGCTTATGTGTATTTTGGACATCTGCCTTTCTCCCTATCGGACAAGCTCTTACTTTAAGAGGTATAAAGACTTAATGTGGCAAATTTAGTTACCTCCCAACCCACTATCCAAATGGGCAGTGCCGTACATCACCCCATCCTAACCCCAATTACCACAAGTATTTCTCTTTAGCAGGGGAGGCCGAAATCGTGCTTACACTGAAATTCAATTTATGATTAGCAGAAAATCACTGATGCGTTTTTAAAAAATAAGTACAAAATCTTAACTTGGCTGACACCTTCAAACTGAACACCTCTGATTTAGCTAATAAGGAGATACCAGGTTTACCTTGAGCGAGGAACAGGATTTTATTTTGCACCTGAACATGGCACAGGAAATTATTTTACACCTGTACTCTTGGCACAGGAATTTATTTTGCAACCCCTCCAGGAAATGACCGTTTGAACAACCCCAGATTTCGCTGCCATATAAAATCATCGAACAGACGTTTGCCTTACATAACTCCGGGGCACTTCTCCAATATGAATGCCCCAAACTTAAAATAAATGAAATCTTAAAAAGCCCTTGAAACCTTAAATATGGCCTTCCAGCTGTCTTCATAAAATGATTGACCCAGGCTACCTCCTCATCTCTATATTCATTTAAAAACCAGCTACAAGGTTTCCTGAACAACATCATTTTTGTTTTTATCATATTTCATTTGAAAGAACAGTTCCCAAACTAGTAATTTGTGTATAGCAGGCCATGTTGAAGACCTGCCAGGGGAAAGTCCAAAATAGATGTGTCATCGGCATAAAGAGGCATGCTATAAAATGTACCCTTGCGAGAAGGCAGATATTCTTTCCTAAGCAAAGTGCTAGAGTCAAAGTCTAAATGGAATAAATTAGGGCCAACTGACATCCCTTTAATTGATGTGAAAAAAGCAATGTATAGTTACAATACAGTAATCAATGACTGAGGAACAGTTTTACTGGTCTTGTATGCTTAGGAATCACCATTTGCCACTAAAGATTCCGCAAAATCCCCAGACAGAACCTTAAAGTACACTTGAAAATCAGTGCTCCATTTGTGACAAATTTTTACTGACCAAACATTTGCACTACGTTTCTTAAAAATATTTAGCTCGATATCCTGAACCCCCTGGTAATGTTTATTTAATCCTTGACTGGTCATATCTGCCTGACAAATGTCCTACTGACCACAACCAATGTATGGCATTAGGTTTTGTGTAAAATATTTTCTGAACCGAGAAAAGAGGTTCCAAATCCTTCTGAATTTTCTTTTTATATTCTTAACTACTTTTTCACCAAGGTAACATGCCCCAGGTGCTTTAAAATTAACTATTTGCCATTACATGCCAAAATAATTCTTAAGAGGTAGGATCCAAAGCCCTGTTGAAGTGATCTGTAAATCCAACCATGTAATGAAGAGTAAAAATCAATATTATGTCATCATATTTCTCCATTAAGTTAGCAACATTTGAAAATATGTATCATAATTCAAAATATTCAGAGAACAAGTCTAAAACAAAAAACTGCTTTTGCGTAGTCAAACAAGCTATATATAAAGACCAGAAATTTACAATAAATGATATAAACATAGCTTCCATGCATGTCCACACAGGAAATTAAACAAATCTTCATTGGCTCCCATTTTGCAGGCATACATTGTGCTTCCTCATGCACAATTTCTTCATTCATTGAGTGGTGGGTAAATGTAAACGTCCTATTAGCATCAGCCTCCAGCATTCGGGGGATCCTATTTCACAGACATCTTCTTGCCTTCTAATATGTGTACGGAGGTCTTCATATAAAACTGAAGAGGGCAGCTTATGTGTATTTTGGACATCTGCCTCTCTCCCTTTAAGAGGTATAATGACTTAATGTGGCAAATTTAGTTACCTCCCAACCCACTATCCAAATGGGCAGTGCCGTACATCCCCCATCCTAACCACCATTACCACAAGTATTTCTCTTTAGCAGGGGAGGCCGAAACCGTGCTTACACTGAAATTCAATTAATCATTAGCTGAAAATCACTGATGCGTTTTTAAAAAATAAGTACAAAATCTTAAACTTGGCTGACACCTTCAAACTGAACACCTCTGATTTAGCTAATGAGGAGATACCAGGTTTACCTTGAGCGAGGAACAGGATTTTATTTTGCACCTGAACATGGCACAGGAAATTATTTTACACCTGTACTCTTGGCACAGGAATTTATTTTGCAACCCCTCCAGGAAATGACCGTTTGAACAACCCCAGATTTCGCTGCCATATAAAATCATGGAACAGACGTTTGCCTTACATAACTCCGGGGCACTTCTCCAATATGAATGCCCCAAACTTAAAATAAATGAAATCTTAAAAAGCCCTTGAAACCTTAAATATGGCCTTCCAGCTGTCTTCATAAAATGATTGACCCAGGCTACCTCCTCATCTCTATATTCATTTAAAAACCAGCTACAAGGTTTCCTGAACAACATCATTTTTGTTTTTATCATATTTCATTTGAAAGAACAGTTCCCAAACTAGTAATGTGTGTATCGCAGGCCATGTTGAAGACCTGCCAGGGGAAAGTCCAAAATAGATGTGTCATCGGCATAAAGAGGCATGCTATAAAATGTACCCTTGCAAGAAGGCAGATATTCTTTCCTAAGCAAAGTGCTAGAGTCAAAGTCTAAATGGAATAAATTAGGGCCAACTGACATCCCTTTAATTGCTGTGAAAAAAGCAATGTATAGTTACAATACAGTAATCAATGACTGAGGAACAGTTTTACTGGTCTTGTATGCTTAGGAATCACCATTTGCCACTAAAGATTCCGCAAAATCCCCAGACAGAACCTTAAAGTACACTTGAAAATCAGTGCTCCATTTGTGACAAATTTTTACTGACCAAACATTTGCACGACGTTTCTTAAAAATATTTAGCTCGATATCCTGAACCCCCTGGTAATGTTTATTTAATCCTTGACTGGTCATATCTGCCTGACAAATGTCCTACTGACCACAACCAATGTATGGCATTAGGTTTTGTGTAAAATATTTTCTGAACCGAGAAAAGAGGTTCCAAATCCTTCTGAATTTTCTTTTTATATTCTTAACTACTTTTTCACCAAGGTAACATGCCCCAGGTGCTTTAAAAATTAACTATTTGCCATTACATGCCAAAATAATTCTTAAGAGGTAGGATCCAAAGCCCTGTTGAAGTGATCTGTAAATCCAACCATGTAATGAAGAGTAAAAATCAATATTATGTCATCATATTTCTCCATTAAGTTAGCAACATTTGAAAATATGTATCATAATTCAAAATATTCAGAGAACAAGTCTAAAACAAAAAACTGCTTTTGCGTAGTCAAACAAGCTATATATAAAGACCAGAAATTTACAATAAATGATATAAACATAGCTTCCATGCATGTCCACACAGGAAATTAAACAAATCTTCATTGGCTCCCATTTTGCAGGCATACATTGTGCTTCCTCATGCACAACTTCTTCATTGATTGAGGGGTGGGTAAATGTAAACGTGATATTGTATCAGCCTCCAGCATTCGGGGGATCCTATTTCACAGACATCTTCTTGCCTTGTAATATGTGTACGGAGGTCTTCATATAAAACTGAAGAGGGCAGCTTATGTGTATTTTGGACATCTGCCTCTCTCCCTTTAAGAGGTATAATGACTTAATGTGGCAAATTTAGTTACCTCCCAACCCACTATCCAAATGGGCAGTGCCGTACATCCCCCCATCCTGACCCCCCTTACCACAAGAATTTCTCTTTAGCAGAGGAGGCCGAAACCGTGCTTACACTGAAATTCAATTTATGATTAGCAGAAAATCACTGATGCGTTTTTAAAAAATAAGTACAAAATCTTAACTTGGCTGACACCTTCAAACTGAACACCTCTGATTTAGCTAATAAGGAGATACCAGGTTTACCTTGAGCGAGGAACAGGATTTTATTTTGCACCTGAACATGGCACAGGAAATTATTTTACACCTGTACTCTTGCCACAGGAATTTATTTTGCAACCCCTCCAGGAAATGACCGTTTGAACAACCCCAGATTTGGCTGCCATATAAAATCATCGAACAGACGTTTGCCTTACATAACTCCGGGGCACTTCTCCAATATGAATGCCCCAAACTTAAAAGAAATGAAATCGTAAAAAGCCCTTGAAACCTTAAAGATGGCCTTCCAGCTGTCTTCATAAAATGATTGACCCAGGCTACCTCCTCATCTCTATATTCATTTAAAAACCAGCTACAAGGTTTCCTGAACAACATCATTTTTGTTTTTATCATATTTCATTTGAAACAACAGTTCCCAAACTAGTAATTTGTGTATAGCAGGCCATGTTGAAGACCTGCCAGGGGAAAGTCCAAAATAGATGTGTCATCGGCATAAAGAGGCATGCTAATGTACCCTTGCGAGAAGGCAGATATTCTTTCCTAAGCAAAGTGCTAGAGTCAAAGTCCAAATGGAATAAATTAGGGCCAACTGACATCCCTTTAATTGCTGCGAAAAAACAATGTACAATTACAATATAGTAATCAATGACTGAGGAACAGTTTTACTGGTCTTGTATGCTTAGGAAAACACCATTTGCCACTAAAGATTCCGCAAAATTCCCAGACAGAACCCTAAAGTACACTTGAAAATCAGTGCTCCATTTGTGACAAATTTTTACTGATCAAACATTTGCACTACGTTTCTTAAAAATATTTAGCTCGATATCCTGAACCCCGTGGTAATGTTTATTTAATCCTTGACTGGTCATATCTGCCTGACAAATGTCCTACTGACCACAACCAATGTATGGCATTATGTTTTGTGTAAAATATTTTCTGAACCCTGAAAAGAGGTTCCAAATCCTTCTGAATTTTCTTTTTATATTCCTAACTACTTTTTCACCAATGTAACATGCCCCAGGTGCTTTAAAATTAACTATTTGCCATTACATGCCAACATAATTCTTAAGAGGTAGGATCCAAAGCCCTGTTGAAGTGATCTGTAAATCCAACCATGTAATGACCAGTATAAATCAATATTATGTCATCATATTTCTCCATTAAGTTAGCAACATTTGAAAATATGTATCATATTTCAAAAAATTCAGAGAACAAGTCTAAAACAAAAAACTGCTTTTGCGTAGTCAAACAAGCTATATATAAAGACCAGAAATTTACAATAAATTATATAAACATAGCTTCCATGCATGTCCACACAGGAAATTAACCAAATCTTCATTGGCTCCCATTTTGCAGGCATACATTGTGCTTCCTCATGCACAACTTCTTCATTGATTGAGGGGTGGGTAAATGTAAACGTGATATTGTATCAGCCTCCAGCATTCGGGGGATCCTATTTCACAGACATCTTCTTGCCTTGTAATATGTGTACGGAGGTCTTCATATAAAACTGAAGAGGGCAGCTTATGTGTATTTTGGACATCTGCCTCTCTCCCTATCGGACAAACTCTTACTTTAAGAGGTATAATGACTTAATGTGGCAAATTTAGTTACCTCCCAACCCACTATCCAAATGGGCAGTGCGTACATCCCCCCATCCTAACCCCCATTACCACAAGTATTTCTCTTTAGCGGGGGAGGCCGAAATCGTGCTTACACTGAAATTCAATTTATGATTAGCAGAAAATCACTGATGCGTTTTTAAAAAATAAGTCCAAAATCTTAACTTGGCCGACTCCTTCAAACTGAACACCTCTGATTTAGCTAATAAGGAGATACCAGGTTTACCTTGAGCGAGGAACAGGATTTTATTTTGCACCTGAACATGGCACAGGAAATTATTTTACACCTGTACTCTTGGCACAGGAATTTATTTTGCAACCCCTCCAGGAAATGACCGTTTGAACAACCCCAGATTTCGCTGCCATATGAAATCATGGAACAGACGTTTGCCTTACATAACTCCGGGGCACTTCTCCAATATGAATGCCCCAAACTTAAAAGAAATGAAATCTTAAAAAGCCCTTGAAACCTTAAAGATGGCCTTCCAGCTGTCTTCATAAAATGATTGACCCAGGCTACCTCCTCATCTCTATATTCATTTAAAAACCAGCTACAAGGTTTCCTGAACAACATCATTTTTGTTTTTATCATATTTCATTTGAAACAACAGTTCCCAAACTAGAAATTTGTGTATAGCAGGCCATGTTGAAGACCTGCCAGGGGAAAGTCCAAAATAGATGTGTCATCGGCATAAAGAGGCATGCTAATGTGCCCTTGCGAGAAGGCAGATATTCTTTCCTAAGCAAAGTGCTAGAGTCAAAGTCCAAATGGAATAAATTAGCGCCAACTGACATCCCTTTAATTGCTGCGAAAAAACAATGTATAATTACAATATAGTAATCAATGACTGAGGAACAGTTTTACTGGTCTTGTATGCTTAGGAAAACACCATTTGCCACTAAAGATTCCACAAAATCCCCAGACAGAACCCTAAAGTACACTTGAAAATCAGTGCTCCTTTTGTGACAAATTTTTACTGACCAAATATTTGCACTACGTTTCTTAAAAATATTTAGCTCGATATCCTGAACCCCCTGGTAATGTTTATTTAATCCTTGACTGGTCATATCTGCCTGACAAATGTCCTACTGACCACAACCAATGTATGGCATTAGGTTTTGTGTAAAATATTTTCTGAACCGAGAAAAGAGGTTCCAAATCCTTCTGAATTTTCTTTTTATATTCCTAACTACTTTTTCACCAATGTAACATGCCCCAGGTGCTTTAAAATTAACTATTTGCCATTACATGCCAAAATAATTCTTAAGAGGTAGGATTCAAAGCCCTGTTGAAGTGATCTGTAAATCCAACCATGTAATGACCAGTATAAATCAATATTATGTCATCGTATTTCTCCATTAAGTTAGCAACATTTGAAAATATGTATCATATTTCAAAAAATTCAGAGACCAAGTCTAAAACAAAAAACTGCTTTTGCGTATTCAAAAAAGTTATATATAAAGACCTGAAATTTACAAGAAATGATATAAACATAGCTTCCATGCATATCCACACAGGAAATTAACCAAATCTTCATTGGCTCTCATTTTGCAGGCATACTTTGTGCTTCTTCATGCACAATTTCTTCATTCATTGAGTGGTGGGTAAATGTAAACGTCCTATTAGCATCAGCCTCCAGCATTCGGGGGATCCTATTTCACAGACATCTTCTTGCCTTCTAATATGTGTACGGAGGTCTTCATATAAAACTGAAGAGGGCAGTTTATGTGTATTTTGGACATCTGCCTTTCTCCCTATCGGACAAGCTCTTACTTTAAGAGGTATAAAGACTTAATGTGGCAAATTTAGTTACCTCCCAACCCACTATCCAAATGGGCAGTGCCGTACATCACCCCATCCTAACCCCAATTACCACAAGTATTTCTCTTTAGCAGGGGAGGCCGAAATCGTGCTTACACTGAAATTCAATTTATGATTAGCAGAAAATCACTGATGCGTTTTTAAAAAATAAGTACAAAATCTTAACTTGGCTGACACCTTCAAACTGAACACCTCTGATTTAGCTAATAAGGAGATACCAGGTTTACCTTGAGCGAGGAACAGGATTTTATTTTGCACCTGAACATGGCACAGGAAATTATTTTACACCTGTACTCTTGCCACAGGAATTTATTTTGCAACCCCTCCAGGAAATGACCGTTTGAACAACCCCAGATTTCGCTGCCATATAAAATCATCGAACAGACGTTTGCCTTACATAACTCCGGGGCACTTCTCCAATATAAATGCCCCAAACTTAAAAGAAATGAAATCTTAAAAAGCCCTTGAAACCTTAAAGATGGCCTTCCAGCTGTCTTCATAAAATGATTGACCCAGGCTACCTCCTCATCTCTATATTCATTTAAAAACCAGCTACAAGGTTTCCTGAACAACATCATTTTTGTTTTTATCATATTTCATTTGAAACAACAGTTCCCAAACTAGTAATTTGTGTATAGCAGGCCATGTTGAAGACCTGCCAGGGGAAAGTCCAAAATAGATGTGTCATCGGCATAAAGAGGCATGCTAATGTACCCTTGCGAGAAGGCAGATATTCTTTCCTAAGCAAAGTGCTAGAGTCAAAGTCCAAATGGAATAAATTAGCGCCAACTGACATCCCTTTAATTGCTGCGAAAAAACAATGTATAATTACAATATAGTAATCAATGACTGAGGAACAGTTTTACTGGTCTTGTATGCTTAGGAAAACACCATTTGCCACTAAAGATTCCGCAAAATCCCCAGACAGAACCCTAAAGTACACTTGAAAATCAGTGCTCCTTTTGTGACAAATTTTTACTGACCAAATATTTGCACTACGTTTCTTAAAAATATTTAGCTCGATATCCTGAACCCCCTGGTAATGTTTATTTAATCCTTGACTGGTCATATCTGCCTGACAAATGTCCTACTGACCACAACCAATGTATGGCATTAGGTTTTGTGTAAAATATTTTCTGAACCGAGAAAAGAGGTTCCAAATCCTTCTGAATTTTCTTTTTATATTCCTAACTACTTTTTCACCAATGTAACATGCCCCAGGTGCTTTAAAATTAACTATTTGCCATTACATGCCAAAATAATTCTTAACAGGTAGGATCCAAAGCCCTGTTGAAGTGATCTGTAAATCCAACCATGTAATGACCAGTATAAATCAATATTATGTCATCGTATTTCTCCATTAAGTTAGCAACATTTGAAAATATGTATCATATTTCAAAAAATTCAGGGACCAAGTCTAAAACAAAAAACTGCTTTTGCGTATTCAAACAAGTTATATATAAAGACCTGAAATTTACAATAAATGATATAAACATAGCTTCCATGCATGTCCACACAGGAAATTAACCAAATCTTCATTGGCTCTCATTTTGCAGGCATACTTTGTGCTTCCTCATGCACAATTTCTTCATTCATTGAGTGGTGGGTAAATGTAAACGTCCTATTAGCATCAGCCTCCAGCATTCGGGGGATCCTATTTCACAGACATCTTCTTGCCTTCTAATATGTGTACGGAGGTCTTCATATAAAACTGAAGAGGGCAGCTTATGTGTATTTTGGACATCTGCCTTTCTCCCTATCAGACAAGCTCTTACTTTAAGAGGTATAATAACTCAATGTGGCAAATTTAGTTACCTCCCAACCCACTATCCAAATGGGCAGTGCCGTACATCCCCCATCCTAACCACCATTACCACAAGTATTTCTCTTTAGCAGGGGAGGCCGAAATCGTGCTTACACTGAAATTCAATTAATCATTAGCAGAAAATCACTGATGCGTTTTTAAAAAATAAGTACAAAATCTTAACTTGGCTGACACCTTCAAACTGAACACCTCTGATTTAGCTAATGAGGAGATACCAGGTTTACCTTGAGCGAGGAACAGGATTTTATTTTGCACCTGAACATGGCACAGGAAATTATTTTACACCTGTACTCTTGGCACAGGAATTTATTTTGCAACCCCTCCAGGAAATGACCGTTTGAACAACCACAGATTTCGCTGCCATATAAAATCATGGAACAGACGTTTGCCTTACATAACTCCGGGGCACTTCTCCAATATGAATGCCCCAAACTTAAAATAAATGAAATCTTAAAAAGCCCTTGAAACCTTAAATATGGCCTTCCAGCTGTCTTCATAAAATGATTGACCCAGGCTACCTCCTCATCTCTATATTCATTTAAAAACCAGCTACAAGGTTTCCTGAACAACATCATTTTTGTTTTTATCATATTTCATTTGAAAGAACAGTTCCCAAACTAGTAATGTGTGTATCGCAGGCCATGTTGAAGACCTGCCAGGGGAAAGTCCAAAATAGATGTGTCATCGGCATAAAGAGGCATGCTATAAAATGTACCCTTGCGAGAAGGCAGATATTCTTTCCTAAGCAAAGTGCTAGAGTCAAAGTCTAAATGGAATAAATTAGGGCCAACTGACATCCCTTTAATTGCTGTGAAAAAAGCAATGTATAGTTACAATACAGTAATCAATGACTGAGGAACAGTTTTACTGGTCTTGTATGCTTAGGAATCACCATTTGCCACTAAAGATTCCGCAAAATCCCCAGACAGAACCTTAAAGTACACTTGAAAATCAGTGCTCCATTTGTGACAAATTTTTACTGACCAAACATTTGCACGACGTTTCTTAAAAATATTTAGCTCGATATCCTGAACCCCCTGGTAATGTTTATTTAATCCTTGACTGGTCATATCTGCCTGACAAATGTCCTACTGACCACAACCAATGTATGGCATTAGGTTTTGTGTAAAATATTTTCTGAACCGAGAAAAGAGGTTCCAAATCCTTCTGAATTTTCTTTTTATATTCTTAACTACTTTTTCACCAAGGTAACATGCCCCAGGTGCTTTAAAATTAACTATTTGCCATTACATGCCAAAATAATTCTTAAGAGGTAGGATCCAAAGCCCTGTTGAAGTGATCTGTAAATCCAACCATGTAATGAAGAGTAAAAATCAATATTATGTCATCATATTTCTCCATTAAGTTAGCAACATTTGAAAATATGTATCATAATTCAAAATATTCAGAGAACAAGTCTAAAACAAAAAACTGCTTTTGCGTAGTCAAACAAGCTATATATAAAGACCAGAAATTTACAATAAATGATATAAACATAGCTTCCATGCATGTCCACACAGGAAATTAAACAAATCTTCATTGGCTCCCATTTTGCAGGCATACATTGTGCTTCCTCATGCACAACTTCTTCATTGATTGAGGGGTGGGTAAATGTAAACGTGATATTGTATCAGCCTCCAGCATTCGGGGGATCCTATTTCACAGACATCTTCTTGCCTTGTAATATGTGTACGGAGGTCTTCATATAAAACTGAAGAGGGCAGCTTATGTGTATTTTGGACATCTGCCTCTCTCCCTTTACGAGGTATAATGACTTAATGTGGCAAATTTAGTTACCTCCCAACCCACTATCCAAATGGGCAGTGCGTACATCCCCCCATCCTAACCCCCATTACCACAAGTATTTCTCTTTAGCAGGGGAGGCCGAAATCGTGCTTACACTGAAATTCAATTTATGATTAGCAGAAAATCACTGATGCGTTTTTAAAAAATAAGTACAAAATCTTAACTTGGCTGACACCTTCAAACTGAACACCTCTGATTTAGCTAATGAGGAGATACCAGGTTTACCTTGAGCGAGGAACAGGATTTTATTTTGCACCTGAACATGGCACAGGAAATTATTTTACACCTGTACTCTTGGCACAGGAATTTATTTTGCAACCCCTCCAGGAAATGACCGTTTGAACAACCCCAGATTTCGCTGCCATATAAAATCATGGAACAGACGTTTGCCTTACATAACTCCGGGGCACTTCTCCAATATGAATGCCCCAAACTTAAAATAAATGAAATCTTAAAAAGCCCTTGAAACCTTAAATATGGCCTTCCAGCTGTCTTCATAAAATGATTGACCCAGGCTACCTCCTCATCTCTATATTCATTTAAAAACCAGCTACAAGGTTTCCTGAACAACATCATTTTTGTTTTTATCATATTTCATTTGAAAGAACAGTTCCCAAACTAGTAATTTGTGTATAGCAGGCCATGTTGAAGACCTTCCAGGGGAAAGTCCAAAATAGATGTGTCATCGGCATAAAGAGGCATGCTATAAAATGTACCCTTGCGAGAAGGCATATATTCTTTCCTAAGCAAAGTGCTAGAGTCAAAGTCTAAATGGAATAAATTAGGGCCAACTGACATCCCTTTAATTGCTGTGAAAAAAGCAATGTATAGTTACAATACAGTAATCAATGACTGAGGAACAGTTTTACTGGTCTTGTATGCTTAGGAATCACCATTTGCCACTAAAGATTCCGCAAAATCCCCAGACAGAACCTTAAAGTACACTTGAAAATCAGTGCTCCATTTGTGACAAATTTTTACTGACCAAACATTTGCACGACGTTTCTTAAAAATATTTAGCTCGATATCCTGAACCCCCTGGTAATGTTTATTTAATCCTTGACTGGTCATACCTGCCTGACAAATGTCCTACTGACCACAACCAATGTATGGCATTAGGTTTTGTGTAAAATATTTTCTGAACCGAGAAAAGAGGTTCCAAATCCTTCTGAATTTTCTTTTTATATTCTTAACTTCTTTTTCACCAAGGTAACATGCCCCAGGTGCTTTAAAATTAACTATTTGCCATTACATGCCAAAATAATTCTTAAGAGGTAGGATCCAAAGCCCTGTTGAAGTGATCTGTAAATCCAACCATGTAATGAAGAGTAAAAATCAATATTATGTCATCATATTTCTCCATTAAGTTAGCAACATTTGAAAATATGTATCATAATTCAAAATATTCAGAGAACAAGTCTAAAACAAAAAACTGCTTTTGCGTAGTCAAACAAGCTATATATAAAGACCAGAAATTTACAATAAATGATATAAACATAGCTTCCATGCATGTCCACACAGGAAATTAAACAAATCTTCATTGGCTCCCATTTTGCAGGCATACATTGTGCTTCCTCATGCACAACTTCTTCATTGATTGAGGGGTGGGTAAATGTAAACGTGATATTGTATCAGCCTCCAGCATTCGGGGGATCCTATTTCACAGACATCTTCTTGCCTTGTAATATGTGTACGGAGGTCTTCATATAAAACTGAAGAGGGCAGCTTATGTGTATTTTGGACATCTGCCTCTCTCCCTATCGGACAAACTCTTACTTTAAGAGGTATAATGACTTAATGTGGCAAATTTAGTTACCTCCCAACCCACTATCCAAATGGGCAGTGCGTACATCCCCCCATCCTAACCCCCATTACCACAAGTATTTCTCTTTAGCAGGGGAGGCCGAAATCGTGCTTACACTGAAATTCAATTTATGATTAGCAGAAAATCACTGATGCGTTTTTAAAAAATAAGTCCAAAATCTTAACTTGGCCGACTCCTTCAAACTGAACACCTCTGATTTAGCTAATAAGGAGATACCAGGTTTACCTTGAGCGAGGAACAGGATTTTATTTTGCACCTGAACATGGCACAGGAAATTATTTTACACCTGTACTCTTGGCACAGGAATTTATTTTGCAACCCCTCCAGGAAATGACCGTTTGAACAACCCCAGATTTCGCTGCCATATGAAATCATGGAACAGACGTTTGCCTTACATAACTCCGGGGCACTTCTCCAATATGAATGCCCCAAACTTAAAAGAAATGAAATCTTAAAAAGCCCTTGAAACCTTAAAGATGGCCTTCCAGCTGTCTTCATAAAATGATTGACCCAGGCTACCTCCTCATCTCTATATTCATTTAAAAACCAGCTACAAGGTTTCCTGAACAACATCATTTTTGTTTTTATCATATTTCATTTGAAACAACAGTTCCCAAAATAGTAATTTGTGTATAGCAGGCCATGTTGAAGACCTGCCAGGGGAAAGTCCAAAATAGATGTGTCATCGGCATAAAGAGGCATGCTAATGTACCCTTGCGAGAAGGCAGATATTCTTTCCTAAGCAAAGTGCTAGAGTCAAAGTCCAAATGGAATAAATTAGCGCCAACTGACATCCCTTTAATTGCTGCGAAAAAACAATGTATAATTACAATATAGTAATCAATGACTGAGGAACAGTTTTACTGGTCTTGTATGCTTAGGAAAACACCATTTGCCACTAAAGATTCCGCAAAATCCCCAGACAGAACCCTAAAGTACACTTGAAAATCAGTGCTCCTTTTGTGACAAATTTTTACTGACCAAATATTTGCACTACGTTTCTTAAAAATATTTAGCTCGATATCCTGAACCCCCTGGTAATGTTTATTTAATCCTTGACTGGTCATATCTGCCTGACAAATGTCCTACTGACCACAACCAATGTATGGCATTAGGTTTTGTGTAAAATATTTTCTGAACCGAGAAAAGAGGTTCCAAATCCTTCTGAATTTTCTTTTTATATTCCTAACTACTTTTTCACCAATGTAACATGCCCCAGGTGCTTTAAAATTAACTATTTGCCATTACATGCCAAAATAATTCTTAAGAGGTAGGATTCAAAGCCCTGTTGAAGTGATCTGTAAATCCAACCATGTAATGACCAGTATAAATCAATATTATGTCATCGTATTTCTCCATTAAGTTAGCAACATTTGAAAATATGTATCATATTTCAAAAAATTCAGAGACCAAGTCTAAAACAAAAAACTGCTTTTGCGTATTCAAAAAAGTTATATATAAAGACCTGAAATTTACAAGAAATGATATAAACATAGCTTCCATGCATATCCACACAGGAAATTAACCAAATCTTCATTGGCTCTCATTTTGCAGGCATACTTTGTGCTTCTTCATGCACAATTTCTTCATTCATTGAGTGGTGGGTAAATGTAAACGTCCTATTAGCATCAGCCTCCAGCATTCGGGGGATCCTATTTCACAGACATCTTCTTGTCTTCTAATATGTGTACGGAGGTCTTCATATAAAACTGAAGAGGGCAGCTTATGTGTATTTTGGACATCTGCCTTTCTCCCTATCGGACAAGCTCTTACTTTAAGAGGTATAAAGACTTAATGTGGCAAATTTAGTTACCTCCCAACCCACTATCCAAATGGCCAGTGCCGTACATCACCCCATCCTAACCCCAATTACCACAAGTATTTCTCTTTAGCAGGGGAGGCCGAAATCGTGCTTACACTGAAATTCAATTTATGATTAGCAGAAAATCACTGATGCGTTTTTAAAAAATAAGTACAAAATCTTAACTTGGCTGACACCTTCAAACTGAACACCTCTGATTTAGCTAATAAGGAGATACCAGGTTTACCTTGAGCGAGGAACAGGATTTTATTTTGCACCTGAACATGGCACAGGAAATTATTTTACACCTGTACTCTTGGCACAGGAATTTATTTTGCAACCCCTCCAGGAAATGACCGTTTGAACAACCCCAGATTTCGCTGCCATATAAAATCATCGAACAGACGTTTGCCTTACATAACTCCGGGGCACTTCTCCAATATGAATGCCCCAAACTTAAAATAAATGAAATCTTAAAAAGCCCTTGAAACCTTAAATATGGCCTTCCAGCTGTCTTCATAAAATGATTGACCCAGGCTACCTCCTCATCTCTATATTCATTTAAAAACCAGCTACAAGGTTTCCTGAACAACATCATTTTTGTTTTTATCATATTTCATTTGAAAGAACAGTTCCCAAACTAGTAATTTGTGTATAGCAGGCCATGTTGAAGACCTGCCAGGGGAAAGTCCAAAATAGATGTGTCATCGGCATAAAGAGGCATGCTATAAAATGTACCCTTGCGAGAAGGCAGATATTCTTTCCTAAGCAAAGTGCTAGAGTCAAAGTCTAAATGGAATAAATTAGGGCCAACTGACATCCCTTTAATTGATGTGAAAAAAGCAATGTATAGTTACAATACAGTAATCAATGACTGAGGAACAGTTTTACTGGTCTTGTATGCTTAGGAATCACCATTTGCCACTAAAGATTCCGCAAAATCCCCAGACAGAACCTTAAAGTACACTTGAAAATCAGTGCTCCATTTGTGACAAATTTTTACTGACCAAACATTTGCACTACGTTTCTTAAAAATATTTAGCTCGATATCCTGAACCCCCTGGTAATGTTTATTTAATCCTTGACTGGTCATATCTGCCTGACAAATGTCCTACTGACCACAACCAATGTATGGCATTAGGTTTTGTGTAAAATATTTTCTGAACCGAGAAAAGAGGTTCCAAATCCTTCTGAATTTTCTTTTTATATTCTTAACTACTTTTTCACCAAGGTAACATGCCCCAGGTGCTTTAAAATTAACTATTTGCCATTACATGCCAAAATAATTCTTAAGAGGTAGGATCCAAAGCCCTGTTGAAGTGATCTGTAAATCCAACCATGTAATGAAGAGTAAAAATCAATATTATGTCATCATATTTCTCCATTAAGTTAGCAACATTTGAAAATATGTATCATAATTCAAAATATTCAGAGAACAAGTCTAAAACAAAAAACTGCTTTTGCGTAGTCAAACAAGCTATATATAAAGACCAGAAATTTACAATAAATGATATAAACATAGCTTCCATGCATGTCCACACAGGAAATTAAACAAATCTTCATTGGCTCCCATTTTGCAGGCATACATTGTGCTTCCTCATGCACAATTTCTTCATTCATTGAGTGGTGGGTAAATGTAAACGTCCTATTAGCATCAGCCTCCAGCATTCGGGGGATCCTATTTCACAGACATCTTCTTGCCTTCTAATATGTGTACGGAGGTCTTCATATAAAACTGAAGAGGGCAGCTTATGTGTATTTTGGACATCTGCCTTTCTCCCTATCAGACAAGCTCTTACTTTAAGAGGTATAATAACTCAATGTGGCAAATTTAGTTACCTCCCAACCCACTATCCAAATGGGCAGTGCCGTACATCCCCCATCCTAACCACCATTACCACAAGTATTTCTCTTTAGCAGGGGAGGCCGAAACCGTGCTTACACTGAAATTCAATTAATCATTAGCAGAAAATCACTGATGCGTTTTTAAAAAATAAGTACAAAATCTTAACTTGGCTGACACCTTCAAACTGAACACCTCTGATTTAGCTAATGAGGAGATACCAGGTTTACCTTGAGCGAGGAACAGGATTTTATTTTGCACCTGAACATGGCACAGGAAATTATTTTACACCTGTACTCTTGGCACAGGAATTTATTTTGCAACCCCTCCAGGAAATGACCGTTTGAACAACCCCAGATTTCGCTGCCATATAAAATCATGGAACAGACGTTTGCCTTACATAACTCCGGGGCACTTCTCCAATATGAATGCCCCAAACTTAAAATAAATGAAATCTTAAAAAGCCCTTGAAACCTTAAATATGGCCTTCCAGCTGTCTTCATAAAATGATTGACCCAGGCTACCTCCTCATCTCTATATTCATTTAAAAACCAGCTACAAGGTTTCCTGAACAACATCATTTTTGTTTTTATCATATTTCATTGGAAAGAACAGTTCCCAAACTAGTAATTTGTGTATAGCAGGCCATGTTGAAGACCTGCCAGGGGAAAGTCCAAAATAGATGTGTCATCGGCATAAAGAGGCATGCTATAAAATGTACCCTTGCGAGAAGGCAGATATTCTTTCCTAAGCAAAGTGCTAGAGTCAAAGTCTAAATGGAATAAATTAGGGCCAACTGACATCCCTTTAATTGCTGTGAAAAAAGCAATGTATAGTTACAATACAGTAATCAATGACTGAGGAACAGTTTTACTGGTCTTGTATGCTTAGGAATCACCATTTGCCACTAAAGATTCCGCAAAATCCCCAGACAGAACCTTAAAGTACACTTGAAAATCAGTGCTCCATTTGTGACAAATTTTTACTGACCAAACATTTGCACGACGTTTCTTAAAAATATTTAGCTCGATATCCTGAACCCCCTGGTAATGTTTATTTAATCCTTGACTGGTCATACCTGCCTGACAAAAGTCCTACTGACCACAACCAATGTATGGCATTAGGTTTTGTGTAAAATATTTTTTGAACCGAGAAAAGAGGTTCCAAATCCTTCTGAATTTTCTTTTTATATTCTTAACTACTTTTTCACCAAGGTAACATGCCCCAGGTGCTTTAAAATTAACTATTTGCCATTACATGCCAAAATAATTCTTAAGAGGTAGGATCCAAAGCCCTGTTGAAGTGATCTGTAAATCCAACCATGTAATGAAGAGTAAAAATCAATATTATGTCATCATATTTCTCCATTAAGTTAGCAACATTTGAAAATATGTATCATAATTCAAAATATTCAGAGAACAAGTCTAAAACAAAAAACTGCTTTTGCGTAGTCAAACAAGCTATATATAAAGACCAGAAATTTACAATAAATGATATAAACATAGCTTCCATGCATGGCCACACAGGAAATTAAACAAATCTTCATTGGCTCCCATTTTGCAGGCATACATTGTGCTTCCTCATGCACAACTTCTTCATTGATTGAGGGGTGGGTAAATGTAAACGTGATATTGTATCAGCCTCCAGCATTCGGGGGATCCTATTTCACAGACATCTTCTTGCCTTGTAATATGTGTACGGAGGTCTTCATATAAAACTGAAGAGGGCAGCTTATGTGTATTTTGGACATCTGCCTCTCTCCCTTTACGAGGTATAATGACTTAATGTGGCAAATTTAGTTACCTCCCAACCCACTATCCAAATGGGCAGTGCGTACATCCCCCCATCCTAACCCCCATTACCACAAGTATTTCTCTTTAGCAGGGGAGGCCGAAATCGTGCTTACACTGAAATTCAATTTATGATTAGCAGAAAATCACTGATGCGTTTTTAAAAAATAAGTCCAAAATCTTAACTTGGCCGACTCCTTCAAACTGAACACCTCTGATTTAGCTAATAAGGAGATACCAGGTTTACCTTGAGCGAGGAACAGGATTTTATTTTGCACCTGAACATGGCACAGGAAATTATTTTACACCTGTACTCTTGGCACAGGAATTTATTTTGCAACCCCTCCAGGAAATGACCGTTTGAACAACCCCAGATTTCGCTGCCATATGAAATCATGGAACAGACGTTTGCCTTACATAACTCCGGGGCACTTCTCCAATATGAATGCCCCAAACTTAAAAGAAATGAAATCTTAAAAAGCCCTTGAAACCTTAAAGATGGCCTTCCAGCTGTCTTCATAAAATGATTGACCCAGGCTACCTCCTCATCTCTATATTCATTTAAAAACCAGCTACAAGGTTTCCTGAACAACATCATTTTTGTTTTTATCATATTTCATTTGAAACAACAGTTCCCAAACTAGTAATTTGTGTATAGCAGGCCATGTTGAAGACTTGCCAGGGGAAAGTCCAAAATAGATGTGTCATCGGCATAAAGAGGCATGCTAATGTACCCTTGCGAGAAGGCAGATATTCTTCCCTAAGCAAAGTGCTAGAGTCAAAGTCCAAATGGAATAAATTAGCGCCAACTGACATCCCTTTAATTGCTGCGAAAAAACAATGTATAATTACAATATAGTAATCAATGACTGAGGAACAGTTTTACTGGTCTTGTATGCTTAGGAAACACCATTTGCCACTAAAGATTCCGCAAAATCCCCAGACAGAACCCTAAAGTACACTTGAAAATCAGTGCTCCATTTGTGACAAATTTTTACTGACCAAACATTTGCACTACGTTTCTTAAAAATATTTAGCTCGATATCCTGAACCCCCTGGTAATGTTTATTTAATCCTTGACTGGTCATATCTGCCTGACAAATGTCCTACTGACCACAACCAATGTATGGCATTAGGTTTTGTGTAAAATATTTTCTGAACCGAGAAAAGAGGTTCCAAATCCTTCTGAATTTTCTTTTTATATTCCTAACTACTTTTTCACCAATGTAACATGCCCCAGGTGCTTTAAAATTAACTATTTGCCATTACATGCCAACATAATTCTTAACAGGTAGGATCCAAAGCCCTGTTGAAGTGATCTGTAAATCCAACCATGTAATGACCAGTATAAATCAATATTATGTCATCATATTTCTCCATTAAGTTAGCAACATTTGAAAATATGTATCATATTTCAAAACATTCAGAGAACAAGTCTAAAACAAAAAACTGCTTTTGCGTATTCAAACAAGCTATATATAAAGACCAGAAATTTACAATAAATGATATAAACATAGCTTCCATGCATGTCCACACAGGAAATTAACCAAATCTTCATTGGCTCTCATTTTGCAGGCATACTTTGTGCTTCCTCATGCACAATTTCTTCATTCATTGAGTGGTGGGTAAATTTAAACGTCCTATTAGCATCAGCCTCCAGCATTCGGGGGATCCTATTTCACAGACATCTTCTTGCCTTCTAATATGTGTATGGAGGTCTTCATATAAAACTGAAGAGGGCAGCTTATGTGTATTTTGGACATCTGCCTCTCTCCCTATCGGACAAGCTCTTCCTTTAAGAGGTATAATGACTTAATGTGGCAAATTTAGTTACCTCCCAACCCACTATCCAAATGGGCAGTGCGTACATCCCCCCATCCTAACCCCCATTACCACAAGTATTTCTCTTTAGCAGGGGAGGCCGAAATCGTGCTTACACTGAAATTCAATTTATGATTAGCAGAAAATCACTGATGCGTTTTTAAAAAATAAGTACAAAATCTTAACTTGGCTGACACCTTCAAACTGAACACCTCTGATTTAGCTAATAAGGAGATACCAGGTTTACCTTGAGCGAGGAACAGGATTTTATTTTGCACCTGAACATGGCACAGGAAATTATTTTACACCTGTACTCTTGCCACAGGAATTTATTTTGCAACCCCTCCAGGAAATGACCGTTTGAACAACCCCAGATTTCGCTGCCATATAAAATCATCGAACAGACGTTTGCCTTACATAACTCCGGGGCACTTCTCCAATATGAATGCCCCAAACTTAAAAGAAATGAAATCTTAAAAAGCCCTTGAAACCTTAAAAATGGCCTTCCAGCTGTCTTCATAAAATGATTGACCGAGGCTACCTCCTCATCTCTATATTCATTTAAAAACCAGCTACAAAGTTTCCTGAACAACATCATTTTTGTTTTTATCATATTTCATTTGAAACAACAGTTCCCAAACTAGTAATTTGTGTATAGCAGGCCATGTTGAAGACCTGCCAGGGGAAAGTCCAAAATAGATGCGTCATCGGCATAAAGAGGCATGCTAATGTACCCTTGCGAGAAGGCAGATATTCTTTCCTAAGCAAAGTGCTAGAGTCAAGGTCCAAATGGAATAAATTAGGGCCAACTGACATCCCTTTAATTGCTGCGAAAAAACAATGTACAATTACAATATAGTAATCAATGACTGAGGAACAGTTTTACTGGTCTTGTATGCTTAGGAAAACACCATTTGCCACTAAAGATTCCGCAAAATCCCCAGACAGAACCCTAAAGTACACTTGAAAATCAGTGCTCCATTTGTGACAAATTTTTACTGACCAAACATTTGCACTACGTTTCTTAAAAATATTTAGCTCGATATCCTGAACCCCCTGGTAATGTTTATTTAATCCTTGACTGGTCATATCTGCCTGACAAATGTCCTACTGACCACAACCAATGTATGGCATTAGGTTTTGTGTAAAATATTTTCTGAACCGAGAAAAGAGGTTCCAAATCCTTCTGAATTTTCTTTTTATATTCCTAACTACTTTTTCACCAATGTAACATGCCCCAGGTGCTTTAAAATTAACTATTTGCCATTACATGCCAAAATAATTCTTAACAGGTAGGATCCAAAGCCCTGTTGAAGTGATCTGTAAATCCAACCATGTAATGACCAGTATAAATCAATATTATGTCATCGTATTTCTCCATTAAGTTAGCAACATTTGGAAATATGTATCATATTTCAAAAAATTCAGGGACCAAGTCTAAAACAAAAAACTGCTTTTGCGTATTCAAACAAGTTATATATAAAGACCTGAAATTTACAATAAATGATATAAACATAGCTTCCATGCATGTCCACACAGGAAATTAACCAAATCTTCATTGGCTCTCATTTTGCAAGCATACTTTGTGCTTCCTCATGCACAATTTCTTCATTCATTGAGTGGTGGGTAAATGTAAACGTCCTATTAGCATCAGCGTCCAGCATTCGGGGGATCCTATTTCACAGACATCTTCTTGCCTTCTAATATGTGTACGGAGGTCTTCATATAAAACTGAAGAGGGCAGCTTATGTGTATTTTGGACATCTGCCTCTCTCCCTTTAAGAGGTATAATGACTTAATGTGGCAAATTTAGTTACCTCCCAACCCACTATCCAAATGGGCAGTGCCGTACATCCCCCATCCTAACCACCATTACCACAAGTATTTCTCTTTAGCAGGGGAGGCCGAAACCGTGCTTACACTGAAATTCAATTAATCATTAGCTGAAAATCACTGATGCGTTTTTAAAAAATAAGTACAAAATCTTAAACTTGGCTGACACCTTCAAACTGAACACCTCTGATTTAGCTAATGAGGAGATACCAGGTTTACCTTGAGCGAGGAACAGGATTTTATTTTGCACCTGAACATGGCACAGGAAATTATTTTACACCTGTACTCTTGGCACAGGAATTTATTTTGCAACCCCTCCAGGAAATGACCGTTTGAACAACCCCAGATTTCGCTGCCATATAAAATCATGGAACAGACGTTTGCCTTACATAACTCCGGGGCACTTCTCCAATATGAATGCCCCAAACTTAAAATAAATGAAATCTTAAAAAGCCCTTGAAACCTTAAATATGGCCTTCCAGCTGTCTTCATAAAATGATTGACCCAGGCTACCTCCTCATCTCTATATTCATTTAAAAACCAGCTACAAGGTTTCCTGAACAACATCATTTTTGTTTTTATCATATTTCATTTGAAAGAACAGTTCCCAAACTAGTAATGTGTGTATCGCAGGCCATGTTGAAGACCTGCCAGGGGAAAGTCCAAAATAGATGTGTCATCGGCATAAAGAGGCATGCTATAAAATGTACCCTTGCAAGAAGGCAGATATTCTTTCCTAAGCAAAGTGCTAGAGTCAAAGTCTAAATGGAATAAATTAGGGCCAACTGACATCCCTTTAATTGCTGTGAAAAAAGCAATGTATAGTTACAATACAGTAATCAATGACTGAGGAACAGTTTTACTGGTCTTGTATGCTTAGGAATCACCATTTGCCACTAAAGATTCCGCAAAATCCCCAGACAGAACCTTAAAGTACACTTGAAAATCAGTGCTCCATTTGTGACAAATTTTTACTGACCAAACATTTGCACGACGTTTCTTAAAAATATTTAGCTCGATATCCTGAACCCCCTGGTAATGTTTATTTAATCCTTGACTGGTCATATCTGCCTGACAAATGTCCTACTGACCACAACCAATGTATGGCATTAGGTTTTGTGTAAAATATTTTCTGAACCGAGAAAAGAGGTTCCAAATCCTTCTGAATTTTCTTTTTATATTCTTAACTACTTTTTCACCAAGGTAACATGCCCCAGGTGCTTTAAAAATTAACTATTTGCCATTACATGCCAAAATAATTCTTAAGAGGTAGGATCCAAAGCCCTGTTGAAGTGATCTGTAAATCCAACCATGTAATGAAGAGTAAAAATCAATATTATGTCATCATATTTCTCCATTAAGTTAGCAACATTTGAAAATATGTATCATAATTCAAAATATTCAGAGAACAAGTCTAAAACAAAAAACTGCTTTTGCGTAGTCAAACAAGCTATATATAAAGACCAGAAATTTACAATAAATGATATAAACATAGCTTCCATGCATGTCCACACAGGAAATTAAACAAATCTTCATTGGCTCCCATTTTGCAGGCATACATTGTGCTTCCTCATGCACAACTTCTTCATTGATTGAGGGGTGGGTAAATGTAAACGTGATATTGTATCAGCCTCCAGCATTCGGGGGATCCTATTTCACAGACATCTTCTTGCCTTGTAATATGTGTACGGAGGTCTTCATATAAAACTGAAGAGGGCAGCTTATGTGTATTTTGGACATCTGCCTCTCTCCCTTTAAGAGGTATAATGACTTAATGTGGCAAATTTAGTTACCTCCCAACCCACTATCCAAATGGGCAGTGCCGTACATCCCCCCATCCTGACCCCCCTTACCACAAGTATTTCTCTTTAGCAGAGGAGGCCGAAACCGTGCTTACACTGAAATTCAATTTATGATTAGCAGAAAATCACTGATGCGTTTTTAAAAAATAAGTACAAAATCTTAACTTGGCTGACACCTTCAAACTGAACACCTCTGATTTAGCTAATAAGGAGATACCAGGTTTACCTTGAGCGAGGAACAGGATTTTATTTTGCACCTGAACATGGCACAGGAAATTATTTTACACCTGTACTCTTGCCACAGGAATTTATTTTGCAACCCCTCCAGGAAATGACCGTTTGAACAACCCCAGATTTGGCTGCCATATAAAATCATCGAACAGACGTTTGCCTTACATAACTCCGGGGCACTTCTCCAATATGAATGCCCCAAACTTAAAAGAAATGAAATCGTAAAAAGCCCTTGAAACCTTAAAGATGGCCTTCCAGCTGTCTTCATAAAATGATTGACCCAGGCTACCTCCTCATCTCTATATTCATTTAAAAACCAGCTACAAGGTTTCCTGAACAACATCATTTTTGTTTTTATCATATTTCATTTGAAACAACAGTTCCCAAACTAGTAATTTGTGTATAGCAGGCCATGTTGAAGACCTGCCAGGGGAAAGTCCAAAATAGATGTGTCATCGGCATAAAGAGGCATGCTAATGTACCCTTGCGAGAAGGCAGATATTCTTTCCTAAGCAAAGTGCTAGAGTCAAAGTCCAAATGGAATAAATTAGGGCCAACTGACATCCCTTTAATTGCTGCGAAAAAACAATGTACAATTACAATATAGTAATCAATGACTGAGGAACAGTTTTACTGGTCTTGTATGCTTAGGAAAACACCATTTGCCACTAAAGATTCCGCAAAATTCCCAGACAGAACCCTAAAGTACACTTGAAAATCAGTGCTCCATTTGTGACAAATTTTTACTGATCAAACATTTGCACTACGTTTCTTAAAAATATTTAGCTCGATATCCTGAACCCCCTGGTAATGTTTATTTAATCCTTGACTGGTCATATCTGCCTGACAAATGTCCTACTGACCACAACCAATGTATGGCATTATGTTTTGTGTAAAATATTTTCTGAACCCTGAAAAGAGGTTCCAAATCCTTCTGAATTTTCTTTTTATATTCCTAACTACTTTTTCACCAATGTAACATGCCCCAGGTGCTTTAAAATTAACTATTTGCCATTACATGCCAACATAATTCTTAAGAGGTAGGATCCAAAGCCCTGTTGAAGTGATCTGTAAATCCAACCATGTAATGACCAGTATAAATCAATATTATGTCATCATATTTCTCCATTAAGTTAGCAACATTTGAAAATATGTATCATATTTCAAAAAATTCAGAGACCAAGTCTAAAACAAAAAACTGCTTTTGCGTATTCAAACAAGCTATATATAAAGACCTGAAATTTACAAGAAATGATATAAACATAGCTTCCATGCATATCCACACAGGAAATTAACCAAATCTTCATTGGCTCTCATTTTGCAGGCATACTTTGTGCTTCTTCATGCACAATTTCTTCATTCATTGAGTGGTGGGTAAATGTAAACGTCCTATTAGCATCAGCCTCCAGCATTCGGGGGATCCTATTTCACAGACATCTTCTTGCCTTCTAATATGTGTACGGAGGTCTTCATATAAAACTGAAGAGGGCAGTTTATGTGTATTTTGGACATCTGCCTTTCTCCCTATCGGACAAGCTCTTACTTTAAGAGGTATAAAGACTTAATGTGGCAAATTTAGTTACCTCCCAACCCACTATCCAAATGGGCAGTGCCGTACATCACCCCATCCTAACCCCAATTACCACAAGTATTTCTCTTTAGCAGGGGAGGCCGAAATCGTGCTTACACTGAAATTCAATTTATGATTAGCAGAAAATCACTGATGCGTTTTTAAAAAATAAGTACAAAATCTTAACTTGGCTGACACCTTCAAACTGAACACCTCTGATTTAGCTAATAAGGAGATACCAGGTTTACCTTGAGCGAGGAACAGGATTTTATTTTGCACCTGAACATGGCACAGGAAATTATTTTACACCTGTACTCTTGGCACAGGAATTTATTTTGCAACCCCTCCAGGAAATGACCGTTTGAACAACCACAGATTTCGCTGCCATATAAAATCATGGAACAGACGTTTGCCTTACATAACTCCGGGGCACTTCTCCAATATGAATGCCCCAAACTTAAAATAAATGAAATCTTAAAAAGCCCTTGAAACCTTAAATATGGCCTTCCAGCTGTCTTCATAAAATGATTGACCCAGGCTACCTCCTCATCTCTATATTCATTTAAAAACCAGCTACAAGGTTTCCTGAACAACATCATTTTTGTTTTTATCATATTTCATTTGAAAGAACAGTTCCCAAACTAGTAATGTGTGTATCGCAGGCCATGTTGAAGACCTGCCAGGGGAAAGTCCAAAATAGATGTGTCATCGGCATAAAGAGGCATGCTATAAAATGTACCCTTGCGAGAAGGCAGATATTCTTTCCTAAGCAAAGTGCTAGAGTCAAAGTCTAAATGGAATAAATTAGGGCCAACTGACATCCCTTTAATTGCTGTGAAAAAAGCAATGTATAGTTACAATACAGTAATCAATGACTGAGGAACAGTTTTACTGGTCTTGTATGCTTAGGAATCACCATTTGCCACTAAAGATTCCGCAAAATCCCCAGACAGAACCTTAAAGTACACTTGAAAATCAGTGCTCCATTTGTGACAAATTTTTACTGACCAAACATTTGCACGACGTTTCTTAAAAATATTTAGCTCGATATCCTGAACCCCCTGGTAATGTTTATTTAATCCTTGACTGGTCATATCTGCCTGACAAATGTCCTACTGACCACAACCAATGTATGGCATTAGGTTTTGTGTAAAATATTTTCTGAACCGAGAAAAGAGGTTCCAAATCCTTCTGAATTTTCTTTTTATATTCTTAACTACTTTTTCACCAAGGTAACATGCCCCAGGTGCTTTAAAATTAACTATTTGCCATTACATGCCAAAATAATTCTTAAGAGGTAGGATCCAAAGCCCTGTTGAAGTGATCTGTAAATCCAACCATGTAATGAAGAGTAAAAATCAATATTATGTCATCATATTTCTCCATTAAGTTAGCAACATTTGAAAATATGTATCATAATTCAAAATATTCAGAGAACAAGTCTAAAACAAAAAACTGCTTTTGCGTAGTCAAACAAGCTATATATAAAGACCAGAAATTTACAATAAATGATATAAACATAGCTTCCATGCATGTCCACACAGGAAATTAAACAAATCTTCATTGGCTCCCATTTTGCAGGCATACATTGTGCTTCCTCATGCACAACTTCTTCATTGATTGAGGGGTGGGTAAATGTAAACGTGATATTGTATCAGCCTCCAGCATTCGGGGGATCCTATTTCACAGACATCTTCTTGCCTTGTAATATGTGTACGGAGGTCTTCATATAAAACTGAAGAGGGCAGCTTATGTGTATTTTGGACATCTGCCTCTCTCCCTTTACGAGGTATAATGACTTAATGTGGCAAATTTAGTTACCTCCCAACCCACTATCCAAATGGGCAGTGCGTACATCCCCCCATCCTAACCCCCATTACCACAAGTATTTCTCTTTAGCAGGGGAGGCCGAAATCGTGCTTACACTGAAATTCAATTTATGATTAGCAGAAAATCACTGATGCGTTTTTAAAAAATAAGTCCAAAATCTTAACTTGGCCGACTCCTTCAAACTGAACACCTCTGATTTAGCTAATAAGGAGATACCAGGTTTACCTTGAGCGAGGAACAGGATTTTATTTTGCACCTGAACATGGCACAGGAAATTATTTTACACCTGTACTCTTGGCACAGGAATTTATTTTGCAACCCCTCCAGGAAATGACCGTTTGAACAACCCCAGATTTCGCTGCCATATGAAATCATGGAACAGACGTTTGCCTTACATAACTCCGGGGCACTTCTCCAATATGAATGCCCCAAACTTAAAAGAAATGAAATCTTAAAAAGCCCTTAAACCTTAAAGATGGCCTTCCAGCTGTCTTCATAAAATGATTGACCCAGGCTACCTCCTCATCTCTATATTCATTTAAAAACCAGCTACAAGGTTTCCTGAACAACATCATTTTTGTTTTTATCATATTTCATTTGAAACAACAGTTCCCAAACTAGTAATTTGTGTATAGCAGGCCATGTTGAAGACTTGCCAGGGGAAAGTCCAAAATAGATGTGTCATCGGCATAAAGAGGCATGCTAATGTACCCTTGCGAGAAGGCAGATATTCTTCCCTAAGCAAAGTGCTAGAGTCAAAGTCCAAATGGAATAAATTAGCGCCAACTGACATCCCTTTAATTGCTGCGAAAAAACAATGTATAATTACAATATAGTAATCAATGACTGAGGAACAGTTTTACTGGTCTTGTATGCTTAGGAAACACCATTTGCCACTAAAGATTCCGCAAAATCCCCAGACAGAACCCTAAAGTACACTTGAAAATCAGTGCTCCATTTGTGACAAATTTTTACTGACCAAACATTTGCACTACGTTTCTTAAAAATATTTAGCTCGATATCCTGAACCCCCTGGTAATGTTTATTTAATCCTTGACTGGTCATATCTGCCTGACAAATGTCCTACTGACCACAACCAATGTATGGCATTAGGTTTTGTGTAAAATATTTTCTGAACCGAGAAAAGAGGTTCCAAATCCTTCTGAATTTTCTTTTTATATTCCTAACTACTTTTTCACCAATGTAACATGCCCCAGGTGCTTTAAAATTAACTATTTGCCATTACATGCCAACATAATTCTTAACAGGTAGGATCCAAAGCCCTGTTGAAGTGATCTGTAAATCCAACCATGCAATGACCAGTATAAATCAATATTATGTCATCATATTTCTCCATTAAGTTAGCAACATTTGAAAATATGTATCATATTTCAAAACATTCAGAGAACAAGTCTAAAACAAAAAACTGCTTTTGCGTATTCAAACAAGCTATATATAAAGACCAGAAATTTACAAGAAATGATATAAACATAGCTTCCATGCATGTCCACACAGGAAATTAACCAAATCTTCATTGGCTCTCATTTTGCAGGCATACTTTGTGCTTCCTCATGCACAATTTCTTCATTCATTGAGTGGTGGGTAAATTTAAACGTCCTATTAGCATCAGCCTCCAGCATTCGGGGGATACTATTTCACAGACATCTTCTTGCCTTCTAATATGTGTATGGAGGTCTTCATATAAAACTGAAGAGGGCAGCTTATGTGTATTTTGGACATCTGCCTCTCTCCCTATCGGACAAGCTCTTCCTTTAAGAGGTATAATGACTTAATGTGGCAAATTTAGTTACCTCCCAACCCACTATCCAAATGGGCAGTGCGTACATCCCCCCATCCTAACCCCCATTACCACAAGTATTTCTCTTTAGCAGGGGAGGCCGAAATCGTGCTTACACTGAAATTCAATTTATGATTAGCAGAAAATCACTGATGCGTTTTTAAAAAATAAGTACAAAATCTTAACTTGGCTGACACCTTCAAACTGAACACCTCTGATTTAGCTAATAAGGAGATACCAGGTTTACCTTGAGCGAGGAACAGGATTTTATTTTGCACCTGAACATGGCACAGGAAATTATTTTACACCTGTACTCTTGCCACAGGAATTTATTTTGCAACCCCTCCAGGAAATGACCGTTTGAACAACCCCAGATTTCGCTGCCATATAAAATCATCGAACAGACGTTTGCCTTACATAACTCCGGGGCACTTCTCCAATATGAATGCCCCAAACTTAAAAGAAATGAAATCTTAAAAAGCCCTTGAAACCTTAAAAATGGCCTTCCAGCTGTCTTCATAAAATGATTGACCGAGGCTACCTCCTCATCTCTATATTCATTTAAAAACCAGCTACAAGGTTTCCTGAACAACATCATTTTTGTTTTTATCATATTTCATTTGAAACAACAGTTCCCAAACTAGTAATTTGTGTATAGCAGGCCATGTTGAAGACCTGCCAGGGGAAAGTCCAAAATAGATGCGTCATCGGCATAAAGAGGCATGCTAATGTACCCTTGCGAGAAGGCAGATATTCTTTCCTAAGCAAAGTGCTAGAGTCAAGGTCCAAATGGAATAAATTAGGGCCAACTGACATCCCTTTAATTGCTGTGAAAAAAGCAATGTATAGTTACAATACAGTAATCAATGACTGAGGAACAGTTTTACTGGTCTTGTATGCTTAGGAATCACCATTTGCCACTAAAGATTCCGCAAAATCCCCAGACAGAACCTTAAAGTACACTTGAAAATCAGTGCTCCATTTGTGACAAATTTTAACTGACCAAACATTTGCACTACGTTTCTTACAAATATTTAGCTCGAGATCCTGTACCCCCTAATCCTTGACTGGTCCTATCGGCCTAAAAATGTCCTAATGACTCCTTGATTTCCTCATTTCCAGTTAACAACCACTTAATGTTAAAGTCAAAGGCCTAGAATATTTCCTTTACTAAAATTGCATGTGGTCTGTCACTACAAATTAGAATGTTCTATTAACATTCTTAAGTTTACTACATTTCTAATTTGTGAAGCAATATTTGTCTATCAACTGAGTGCAGATGCGTCCCGCCAAAGAATGGATATTGCTCACCATTTCATTTGATATGCACATTTTGCTCATGGCGCACAAAAGGTTGGGAACCCCTATCATGGCCATATCCAATAGAACAAAAACATGTAGCATTTACAAGTTGGCACCAACCTACAAATTCACCAGATCGACTATATAGTTATACACACACAAGTGCACTTGCATCTTTAGTTTCATACAGCAGCATGTGAGCTCTAGACACACACACTAATCTATACATGGTGTCACCACAGTAATCTCTATTGAAGAGGAACATTGTACATTTCGTGGACGATTATTATTATCGCTTGCATTAGGGTGTAACTAGTTTACATTAGGATAGTAAAATACTGCAGGTATAAATTGCTGTGGCTATAAGATGTCTTGAATCAAACAGACTCAGAATGTGTTCAACTTTTTTTTTTATTTACCAAATGCAGTTCAACGGGCATAGCTGTATACTATCAGAATGAACACAGTTTGCAAAAACACAAATACAAAGCAACCATTCTGTGTTCCAAAAGGTAGAGCCTTCTTTCTGGCATTGCACATTTTTGTGGCAAGCTTCCTTCTCATCACTCTGCAGTCCGTAGTAGGCCAACTGTTGGCCTTGCACACAGACCTCAAATATTCTACAAAGAAAGATAGAATATATGAATATAAATGGACATTTGAATAGGCACTCAGACCCCACCCAAAGAGCCATACCCATACAAACACTCCTCCCCCACACACACAGCCCCTCACAAGGCATCCAGCTTCCCCAGCCCACACACTCAGCACCCATGGCCCAATTCAGCAACCAGCCCCCCACACAGGTGCCTCAAGTGCCCCCCCACCCTTCTCCCCAATGGCCTCCCACTCATTCGCCCCAAGTTCCCACGCCACTCTTCTTCCCCAACTGCTCCTCCGCCCTTCTTCTGCCACCCACACACACAATTTCCCAGCGCATGCACACACTCACCCTACACACACAGCCACACCCGACATACACAACCCCCCCTCTTCTTCCCCAACACCTTCTGCCCCCGCCATCCCCCAACTACCCGTTAGTCTCCTTTTCCCCTACAACTGCCCCATCTGTCTGCTCCCCAGACAATATCTCCCACTCGTGCACACACACAAGTCAGCCCCCCCCCCCCAACACCTAGACCCCAAATACAGCACCCAAGCCCCGGTAGACACACCCCAGTACACAAACTCAGAGTCAGCCCTCACAGCATACAGTACTCAGCCCCCTCAACTGCCCACGTTCTCCAATTGTCATCTTCACCCCAGCTGCCCCCCACCCTTCTCTCCAGCCCCTCTTCTCCAATTGCTTCCTTTTTCCACACCCCTCTTCATCCCCAACTATCCTATCGCTCCTCTCTCTCTCACACATGAACACACACACAAAGTTGTGCACATGCAGGAACACACACGGCCCATCAGAGCACCATTTTATGGCTTCACCAGATGCCCACATTTAATATTCACAAAGAATTGCTGCTCTGTCTTGATGGCTCTTGAAAGGTTCCCCTCCTTACGTGCGTGCACTAATAGGTGGCACATATATATATATATATATATATATAGAGCCAGCCTTGAGGCATGGGCACTCTGTGTGGTGAGCCAGGGCGCCGCTGTCAGAGGGAACATGCAAAGCACCAGTGTCTGCCTCAACTGCTGTGCAGCTTCCATGTACGAAGCTCGCTTGAGCCCATGGTTGCCTCCCAACCTCCTGTGGCTCTCTAGAGAGACACCCGTTGCAAGCAGTCCATCAGATGCTGCAGGACCTTTAATGAATGCTTATCACTTTTTGTTCAAGCAGCGCATTAAAGCGGGGATGATTTACAAATGAAGGCCCATTTAAGAGATCATTGTTTTGGATGAGATGTTCATAATGTTTCTGTGTTAAGAAATGCAAATAGGCATTTGCATTCTGAACGCACACACAAAGCACCAGTTAGCTGCCTAAATCTACTCTCTCCTCCAGGTCAATTACAATATATGAAACAAACAGTTTTAAATTACCTACATTCTTTTTTTTGGTAGAATCTAATGAAAATATCACATCATATATGAATCCTGCATTTGACTAACACTAAACACAAACAGGTAACCTTTTTCACACATTACATATAATTCGACATTTTCAAAACTCAAAGGTAATTATTTAGCATTTTGCTGAATTGCTTTCTGTTATTTGTAGTCTTACAAGTCAAGAAGGGGGAATAATGCCACAAGTGTATACTTGTTTCTTAATATATATTGCCGTAATGATTTAAATATTTGAATGGGCACCTTACTATGGCCACTGAAGCCAAAAATCGTGGGGTCATCTTTGACTCCTCCCACCTTGAATCTTGCCAAGAAGGCCCATTTTCAACTCTCCCTTCCCTCATCGTCCGCAGAAGCTCTGTCTATAGCACTCTGGTCCTCTCCACTGGATTATTACAACAGCCTCTTCCTCAACCTGCACCTTTCTTCACTCTGTCCTCTACGACTAATCCAGAAAAGGGCTGTAAGATTTATCCATAACCTCATGCCTAGGGACCACATCTCTCCAGCTCTAAAATCTCTCCACTGGCTCCAGGTGGCTGCAAGGAGCAAATTCAAGACCCTTTGCATCATCCACAAGGATGTCTGTGGCCAGGGACCACACTACCTGCAGTTCTCTCACGAAATACTCTCCTTCCAGATCCCTTCGATCTTATCACTTCAACTCTCTGCTGGTCAAACATTTCTTCAAGCAGAGAGCTGGGGGCAGATACCCATCCTCAGCTTGCTCCCTCCTATGGAACAGTCTCTGTATCTCTCGCTGTCTTGAACCGGACAACCTCAAGTTCCGTAAACAACTCAAGACCATTCTCTTCTCCGTCCCTCTCCCCCTTCTGTGCTAACCATCCCCTCTGTCGCTGAGATTGGCGGCCTGGTCCCCCATGAGTCCAATAGAATACTGGCCTTCTGCCCAATTGGCACCAGCATCCCCCTGCACTGCCTTCTGGGCACATTCCGCCTGTCGGGTTGTTTGCCTCCGACCTGAACCTGTTGGGCGGTACACCACCACCCTTGCACTTACCTGCTGCCTCCCCAATAGGCACCTCTGGCACTTCAGCCCCCCCCCCATCCTCCATGGGAGGCACTAATAGCACTTACCTGTATGCCCCTTTTTTCTATTCACTGCACTTGCACGTTCTGAATTTCACAAGGCCTAGTAGGACTGCTTTTTCTTTCTAGTTATTTATTGTCAGTTATTAATGTTTATTTGCTCCCCTGTTCCCTTCCCTTTTGCCTTGTGGCGCTTTGAAACACTGTTTTGCTGCATATGCGTCTTATAATCCAATAAATAAATAAGGTATGTGAAGTCACCTTTATGAAGTAGAGTATTGTTGAAAGCCAGACGTGGGTTAAGGATGATGGATGGATGAGGGCATGGCAAGTCCTGAATATTTGTCCAGGATGTGGAAATAGAGGCAACAATCCTGGAGACTGGTGCAGTTTGTTTTTCTGTGATTGTTGCCATGTGCTGCTTTTCAGGGCACAAGTAAAGGATACATGTGGGTGGACAGTAATCTTTTTCAGAGGGCAGACACAAGCACCTTGGGCATTTCAGAGGTCGGCAAGCTTGTTCAAGCCTTTGGCTACCAGGATTTCACCCATGTTATGTTTTCAGTGCAGACACTTACCGACAAGACGCATAAAATGATTATCAAAGCAAACGCTCGTACTGGGATTTTGTTTTCTATGGAATATTTCACTGCATATTGCTGGCCAGCGTATTTAATGAACAATGTCCTCAGGTTATTTTGTCTTTTGCCTGGTGCACTTTTAAAATCAAGTGAACTACATTTGTATCTTTATTTTTTTTAATGTATTTATTGAGCACATATAAGGCTCCTATACAACAAAAGGTGTTTCCAGGTGCACAAGGCAAAGGGGGGGAGGGACAGGGGGGAAAACAAATACAACGTTCCCACTAGGCCTTGTGACATTCATATTTTGCAAGTTCAGTAAGAGAAAGTGCAGGGGGTAGGAGGCAGGTCAAGGAGGATGGATGAGGTAAGGGAGAGGGGGAAGTGCAGGCGGGAGGGGACCCAGGGGCTGGGCAAGTCCTATAGGGAGCCCAAGAGGTCAAGTGCCTGGGGTACAAGGGGCGAGGGTCAAATAGTGCGTGGACAGGGTGGACCAGACTCAGTAGGCTAGTCAGGGAAGGGTGCCCATATTGTGGTGGTGTGGCCTTGCTGTAGACCCAGATTCAATGGTTTAGAGTGAAGACTCCGTGTAAAGACAAAGTGTACCCAGGCCCAAGGCCTTTAGGTAATGAAAGTGCAGCCAGGCCCACAGCCTTTAGGCAGTGTTACAGTGCCTCGACGCCCACAGACTCAAGTAATGACACAGTGCGGGCAGGGCCATAGCTTTTAGGTAATAAAACACTGCAGAAAGCTGGTAGGCTCACAGCATTTACGCAATGACAATGCAGCCAGGCCCAGGCCCAATATATGAATGAGCATTTAATAAAAGTAATCAACACTGGAAAAATAGCCTGAGAGAGGGGTATTTCCAATAAGTATGTCCACCTTTTAAACCTAAAAATGTATAATGAAATATTCCAAGGAAAAAGAAATGCAAACAGGAGACTTGTGCTTTGATGCCACTTAAGTAGTCTTGTGGGTAAACATCTGCACTGGAAACATGACAACCTGGGATGAAATCCTAGTCGCTGAACACTTGAGCAAACTTATTTAATGTGTGCCTCAAATACATCCAACAGGAGCTGCATTCGCCCTCAATTGGCCCACCCCTTCTCTCCTTAACACCCCCAGTAAGAACACTCAGTTGGTTGAGTACTCGCTGCTGCAATCTTTGTGTGATCGGCAGGTCCGATTCCCAGCAAGGCAAACTCAGTCTTTCGAGTACCAACTTTGGTTGGGTGATATTGTATGTAAATATGTTCTATGTAAAGTACTTTGGCGAAAGCACCATATAACAGCATCATTAGTCTCCAAATGCCACCCAATGCCTTCACCCCAACTCCCTTTGCCCACTTCTACCTCAAACACCTTTCCACCTCCCTCAACTGCCCCATTTCACCCCCCAACCGCTGTCTTTCTTCCCCAACTGCCCCATCTTTCTCCTCCCAAGTGCCCCCTTCTCTCACAACTGCCCCTCACTCCCTCTCCAACTGCCCTTCTCCCATCAGCCCCCAACCCCCACCCCCCACCTACCTTCTCCCCCATCACCTACCCCTTCTCACCCAAACTACTACTTTTCCCTCAACTACCACCCCACCTCCCAAATGCCCCCACCACTCTCCCAACCTCCCCCAACAAACTCTACCCCCCCCCCACAATTGGCTCCCAGATCCCCTTCTCCCTCAATTGCCCCCATGACCAATTGCTCCTTCTCCCTCAATTGCCATCCCACGCTTACTCTCCAACTGCCCCCTTCTCCCACAACTGCCAACCCTCCCCAATTGCCCCCTTCTCCAACCGCCCTCAACCCTCCTCCCCAATTGCCCCTCTCCCTCAACTGCCCCCATCTCCCTCGACTTCCCCAACCATCTCCCCAATTTCACAATCTCCTCTGCTACCCCATCAATAGCACCTCCTCCCTCAACTGCACCCAGCCCTTCACCACATCTGCCCCTCACCCCTTTTCTCTCAAACACTGATGAAGTCCCCTCCACCTCCTCTCTGAACTACCCCTCCATACCCAAATGCCCCATCTCCCCCAAAAGCTGTGTTTCTTCCCTAGCTGCCCTGCCCCTCCAAGGGCCCCATTTTCACCCAGGTGACCAGCCCTTCTCCAAACCGCCCCTTCTCTAACTGCCTTCCAATCCCCTTGTCTCCCCTACCCCTTATACTGACCCATCCCCTTCTCCCTCAATTTTCTCCACAGCCCCATTCTCCCCAATCGCCTTCTTCCTCAACTGCCCAACCCTCCTTCTCCCCAATTGCCCCCTTCTGCCTCAACTGCCCCAACCCCCACCTATGGCCCTCAGCATCTACCCCACCCCTTCAAGTGCCCCCTTCTCACTCAAGTGCCCATGTCTTTTCTGCTCCAATACGAGCCCCTTCACCAAAAACTGCAACTCTCCATACCCATCTGCACCAATTCTCCCCTTCTCACCCCACCCACCCTCCATACTTGCCCTTCGCACCCAACTGCTACTCCTTCACCACCAACTACCACCTTCTTCGACGAAGGGCTGATCACTCCAACCCAGAAACTGTAAAGAGGCTGCTATTACACCGTAGTGGAGTCCTTTTATGAACGACGAGCGGGATGCAATTTAGCAACAATATAGCCAGTTTTGCTGATCCGATTATAATCAGGGTCCTGAACGCAGTAAAACATGTCTGCCGAGTGTATGTTTAACTCTGCTTTCAGTTTTTACCCTTTATTGTGCATCTGAACTGAAAAGGCACAAGATCCCCATTGCTGCACACAGCAAGACGACCTACCCCTCAATCCCCAGAGTAAACAATCCCTTCGTCTGCCAAAAACAGTATGCCTTACATTGATTCACATCTCCGAATTATCGCTGTATCTCCAAAACTCCACAAGCACCCAACACCATTCCTTTGTTAACTTAAACAAGCGAGGAAGCACACGTGGAGCCCATCCAAACAGATACACCAGTCCCCTATCCTGACTAAATAAGCCTACGAGCTACACACAATTACTCCTCATGCCCAGTTTCACTCAACTCATCTTTAAAGGAAAGAAAATTACCTCCGATTGATCCAAATGTGCGTGCTCCCAGGCCAGACATCTATGATTGCAGTCACCTTTCATCCAGTGTTGCCAATTCAGAAGGAAGAAATAAGCTGAATGCCCCTTCAGAACAAGCCGACTCCAACCAAATAAGCTGAAAAAACAAGTACATCTCTAAAACACTGTGGATAGGTCTCAAAAGTAAAACAAATACAATAAAGCAAATATACATAGAGATAACACAAATATAATGTTAGACCCAAAAGCATTTATTAAAATAGCATTTTACTTTTTTATAACAATGATGGTCTATTGTATGTGTATGACTTATAAAAGCCCATCAATGGCCAGGGTGTTACGTTTAATAACCAGTGGAGATGAGCAATTAATGTGGAAACTATAAACCCAATGAACAGAAGTAGAATAGGCAAATAGACAGATGGTGGCGTTGTAGAGTGGCGACAGTATAGAAAGTACAGATCTACCCGGACAGAGGCGATTGTGCCATAGTGGAAAGGTGCAAGCATAATAAAGTTCACAACATGCAGGAGGAATTAGGTCTGTAATACTATGCTGTTTTTAACATACAAACAGCCTTTGTGGGAGCTTAGGTATGTAAAGATCTCAAGTTTACCATGGCCATGCGTGATAAAGCAATCCAGACATGCGTTTTGTTTTCTTTGGATTATGGAAACTTTACGTTTTTGATTGAGGAAACTACAAGTTACAGAATTCCAAGGAAAACAGACCCTCCTAACCACAGGAAGCTCGAGTGTCTGGGATATGTCAATCATTCCACAGTTGGTCAGTACTTGCGTGAGACACGCCAACTATAATCAACTTTATTCAGATTTCATAGACATTTGTAATGTACATGTTCAATAAAAATAAAAGTATGGGGGCCGGCCCCCATAAAAGGAACAAAATGAATGCCTGTTACTTTGTGGAACAATTACATGCCAAGAATGGATTTGTAAGTGTATATGCCACCTTAGCTTTCTGTTATCAGCAAGTCTACGTGGGTCACTGGGTTTACCATGTATCCTGTGTATTCATATTGGTAATGACACTGACACGGAATGAGGTGTACTATCAACCAATATAAAAATGTCCCTCAAGTGACACAATTAAAAAATGTAAACCGATTGACATTGTGGTGAGAATGCTTTCCAGCTGCATCTGTAGCTCGCGTGTGCTTATTGCAGCTTGTAATTTAATCACTGTATGTTGAAGGGGAAAGCCTTTATCGAGAATGTTTTGAAGATAACACATAATGCTTGGTGAAAAGCACATAGAACGTATGACAGGCTAAAATGCTGCATGCACCCAACAGGAGAGTACCTTTCATATTACCGCTCTTGCCCTACTGGTCAGACCAGTCTGGTCTCATTATGTTTTTAGCGAGGCAAGATTTTATCCTCACGTCTTTGCCCTCTGGGTGTCCAGACTGCAGTAATTACAACCCCCAGCCTATACTCTCCTCAGCCGCTCTGTTAATGAAACGTAGCGCAGGGGTCGCAGCGCTGCAGTGGTCATTTCCTTCAAATGAAGATAAGAAGGCCGACAGTGACAGCACAGGGAAGTAGTTGACTCATTCATTCATGTTATGAAGCAGGGCTGTGAAGTGATTCTCCTTGTTGCTGATTTTGTCTCCTTGAACTAAACAAGCGCAAAAGTAAGCGCTTACTGGGGGTAATAAGCGGACAAAAACCGCAAAAAGCAACCTGCAAAAATTATAAGGCAACTTTGGGTAAAAAGAAGCCCAAAGTCCCTTATAATGAGCAGACCTGGCAACACTGCTTTCTTCTCTTCCAGGTAGACACAGCACAGCAGCAACATAAAAGAAAGACCACAGTGTGACATCCAGGAAGACACAGATGAAAGACTCAGCATTTCCTATATGTATGCTTACTCTTGTATCTCTATTTGTGCTCAGCTTCTCTCTTTCTGCCTTTGGCTCTTGGAGCTCATAGGCCCAGACTGGAAAAACAAACAAAAAAAGCAAAAAGGTTGCCCTTCTTCTGGTCTAACAAATGCATGCACAACAAGAGCTTTATGTGTCACCATGACATGGTCATCAATATGCCCTTTGCTGTGCATTCTGGGACTTGTAGTTTGTTTTCCCCTTTATACATATAGTTTAACAAAGCAAAAACCACAGAGCGCAACAAACCATAATTGTATTTTTCGAAGACCTGTAAGGCATTTTTACTTATATTTAGATGTGGTTCAGGGGGTCCTTGTGATGTGGCTGTAAATCCTGTGACATAGTTTTGATGTTTCTGTGGTTGTTAATTGTAAAGCACACTTTGGCTCACCTTATGGTAGCACAAGCCGAACGCAAAAGCATGACTCTGCCAGTTGCTTGGGGATGCAGTATTGAAAAGGTAAAGTTTCCAGTACTGTCAAATATTTAAAGGAGGCTCAGGACATTATACTAGGAATGTATCCACATTTGGATTCATCCTCGTCTGATGCTGTCCCAGGAAAGGGACAGCACCAGAGCACGATGCACAGCAGCACTGAAAAGCAATGCTGTGGTACATGTATGGACATGCCAAAACACACTGGACCACGGGTCGACGTATGCTTCTGAACCTAAGCACATCTACCTAATACATTATGTGTTCGGAAACTATGCATGTTCGCAAAACCTCTGAACAAATCTCAAATATTCCTCTTACCCTAAAATACAACTTCATACTACATAACTCTAATGCAACGCTAGACCCTCAAAAACCACCAGGAACTACACACTTAACAAGAAAACAAACCATTCACAAAATACATGCACACCCAATTAAAACATCACTGTTTGTCGGTGTTCCAGAATACACCAATATTAATTCCTGTGCAATGTTGTTCTCAAAAGAGCCTTCGCTCCCTGGGTAGAAAGCTACAATGCTAAAAACCAATTCCTTTTGCTTTTTGACCCTTTTACCATTCCAGTGGTATATTCCTTTTCTAGAAATGGTCAGATCGGGCCTTTCGGTTTCAGTGGTGTCATTTACTCTCCCACTTTCTTCAGGGCCACAGCATGGATTAACATTCTGCCAAAAAAGAGAGTTTCAAATGTCTGAGCGTCAATCAACCCACCTGTAGATAATGCATAAACGGGAAGGGAGGAATAGGGGAAGAGACATGCGCTTGTTTTATTCTCATGTTCTTTTCCAGCATTCTCTTATTTAGCTTCTGTACATTATGGGAGGTAGCATTTATTACCCTTATTTTGCTTGTATCAGACTCACCGAATGGATTAGGTGACTGATAGTTTTCACGGATGCGTATATAGTGTTGCATTCCGATGCATCCTGGAATAATACATACAATTCTATAAGTTTCCAGGGAACTGGTGAAGGAATTCAGATATCATGCATAACGCGTGTCGTTATTGATTTAAATGTATTCTATTGTGTCTTATTTAGAAAACATGTCCAATTGGGCATGTTCACATGATACATCGTACAGGATCTAAATCCACCCTACACATGGGTAAGGAGTTAAGAGAAACACAACAGCCACACAGCTTACCTGATGGATTAGGTGTCGGTAGGGCGAGAGATCTGCCTCGCGTACGTGCAGCTGGATACGGAACGGTCTACTGGAGAGCCATCTGTTCTGAGCAAACACATCCGCATACGTCATTGTCGCGCATACGTCATTGTCGCTGCAGTGGAAGGCGGAATCGCGGGTGTCAAAGAGTTCTCTAGGGGAAAGGAATGTTTATTTGCTGGGTTGTATTTACACATAGTGAAGAGCCTTGCACGAGAGCCTCGAACTCAGGCCCCGTGGTCTTGGTGTGTATTCCTACTAGAATCCATAGATCCACCTCAGTGTGGCCAGAGTGTGCCAATTTGTCTGCTCATGCAGGTCATTACTGTCAGCTTTTAAATGAAAGATCCATAATTGTTCTTGTTTATGTAACAAATTGTGTATATTCCCACCTCTCTCCGGAATGGCCAGTTTTTCCATGACTGTCCAAGTAAAATCAGCGTGGCTATGTTTTTTCAGAACAAAGTGCTCCACCATCGGAGCTGGCAGATTTTTCATGTGAATGCATGACCGATGCTCTGCCAATCTTGTTATCCGTCGTGTAGTCATACCCACGTATCGTAACATACATGGACATGTAATCAGGTATAATACGTTGCTGCTGTTGCATTGCGTTAGTGTTCTTTGAGTCCATGCAAATGCCAGCCAATATCAATGGTTACGATCCTGGCTGTGTTTGGATATGCGCTGCACTATCCTCATGGTGTAAGCCCGGTTGGAGGTAGTTGGTTCCACATGGTGGTTGGTATGCATTCTTTCGGTTCTTGATACGTATGTATTAGCGCATCTCGCAAGTTCCGCCTCCTCTTCATTGCAAATCTAGGTTTCTCCAGTACATTGTCAACAAACATTCAAGATGGGCCAAAGTTTAAGGATTTCTTTCTTGATTTTATTTACCATTGGGGAAAAAACTCAAGACCGCTCTGATTTTATCATTGGGCTCAATCCTTCTGTCCTGTTGTTCCAACGTTGTATCACTGGGAATATTTTTGGCTCTTTTCTGGGCTTGTTTAATAGTACGTCTAGGATATCCACAGGCTGCTAGCTTTGCGGCTAAATGGCCCGAATGACTGTCATAGTCCGTCGTATTAGAGCAGTTCCTTCGGTAACGGAGGAACTGCCCAAAATGTAAGTTCTTCCTCAAGCTCGGCGGATGGTATCTGTCAAAAAGTAACAGCGAGTTTCAATCTGTAGGTTTGTAAAAACCTTGCTGGTAATTATTCTGTCTCTTATCTCTAGATGCAAATCTAGGAAATGTATGGAGTCTTGACTATACGTTTCAGAGAAGGTTAGGAATCTTTTCTGTTCATTCAGCCATGACATGAAACTCTTTAGGTGATCTTTGTTGCCATTAAGCACCATGAGAACGTCGTCATTGTATCTTGACCACATCTCTATTCTTGGGGACCAAGGGTTTGAGGTACAGTAGATCACTTTGTCCTCGAAGTCTGCCACATACAAGTTGGCCAGTCTCAGTGCGAATGTAGCGCCTATCGCATTGCCTGACATTTTGTTTGTAAAAGGAATCCTCATGTAGAAAGAAAGAAATTCTTGGGTAATGCAATTTCTGCCAATTGCATAATTAAACTTGGTGTGTCCATCGGTGGGTTTTTGTTTGGGAGTACCCTTTCAACCACTTGAACTGTTGCCATTTGAGGTATCTTGGTGTATAGCGACTATATGTAGAGTAACCAAAAGCTGCGATTCTCGATTGAATGATCGATTGTTGATCAGGTGGAGGACAACCGTCATGTCGTTGAGATAAGATTTAAATTTTACACACCTCAGGTTTTCAGAAGAAATCGACGAATTGGGGCGAAGGTTCTAAAATTGAACCTATTCCCGAAACGATAGGTCTTCCGGGTGGAGGTATTTTACCTTTATGTATCTTAGGTAAGGCATAAAAGGCAGGTTTTCTTGGCATCTTCGGATTCAGGAATTCATATTCTTTATGACTTATGTGTCTTTTGGCACTTGCTTCCTCTAAAATAGGTATAATTAGTTGACGAATACCTTCAGTGGGGTTGCTTCCTAGTTGTTTGTAACTGGTGCGATCTCCCAGGAGATCTAGAACCAGCTTTCTGTAGTCTACAGTATCCATGATTACAGTAGCTCCCCCCCTTGTCTTTAGGTTTTATTGTAATGTCATCATTCTCAGCCAAAGATTGTAGAGCCACTTTATCTTTTTTGTGAAGTTGTTATAACCATGTTCTTGTTCCATTTCTTCCAGTTTTTTTGTTATTGCTTTCTCAAAAGGTAATTGACTCTGCAGTGATCCCATTTGACGCACGATAATAAGTGGACTTGCCTTTAAGGTTGGTTGCACTCTTTTCGTCCGTTGTGGTTATATTCCAGAACAACTGCTTAAGGCGTATCTTTCTGACCAGTTGCACTATTTCGATGAGGGTCTGGAAAGAATCGTAGGTGGCCGTGGGTACAAAGGACAGACCTCTTTCTAAGAGTCTGTATTGGTCCTGATTGAATGTATGGCTGGATAGGTTCATCACCAAATACATGGAATTAATGTTATTGACGATGCCTTGGGATGTCTGTAACCTGTTCACTTTGTGTCTTGGCAGCAACCTATTCCTTGGATTTGTCATACCGGAGGTGTATTCCATCC